>NC_134693.1:39837214-40137214 GCF_050947455.1 Rhinoderma darwinii | reverse complement strand
TCCTTTTATCTTTTATCTTAGGCTGGATATTTATTAGGTCAAATGGAGAAATACCCCGTGATTGAACCATGAACCATTAAGCAATGCTTGTTGAGTTTCTAAATACCGGTAAAAAAAACCTTAAATGGTATCCCGTATTCTTCTCTTAACTCCTCAAATGATCTAAAAGTATTGCCTCTAAACAGCTGTGATATTTTATAGATCCCATTTTTAGACCAAAAATTATATTAAGTAAAAAAAAACCTTATGCCTACTAATGACTAATTTCACAATTGCTGGGATACTGTTAATTGAAATATCTCATACCTGTAAAAGCAAAAAAATAATGTTTTTATTATTTTAAATTTAGCTATTTATTTTTAAAAAACTTCCCCAGGCATATTAGATGCACATACCTAACTGCAATTTTTTTGTATAGACATGATGATACCACGGTGCCTCCATTAGAGTAAAAGACAGACTGGGGGGAATTTATTAAGACTGGCGTTTTCAGTACACCTGAGTATGTGTGGATATTAGCTGCTGCAAAGAATCAGAGTTATGGGGCTGTCTCATGAAAAATGTCAACATTAGTGGCATTTTTTTTTTATATCAAAATACAGTGAAACCTCTCCAAAAGACCACCTCTTGAAGACCAGATTTCCTGTGACAGATTTTCTGTTCCACCATATACTATGCAAACTGCCCATCTTCTTTGAGAAGACCACCCATCTAGAAGACCACTTTCAATGCAATTTTGAGTGTTCATCTCAAAGAGGTTTCACTGTATTTTTAAAAGTTTTTTCAGTTCTTCATAAGACAACTCCTTTCCATAAACCCATATGAATGTCATTGAGGGAAGTCCCCTACTTGGAAATCCTTCTATGAGTCAAAATGGGGAGCCACTCTGGGAAGTGACTCCTGCTCCGGTGGACCTGGCCAATATGTAATGCTATATTTCCCATGGCCAGAAGCCACGATGACAGCTGATTGCCAGAAGCTAGAGAAGCTGGTTGTACTGGCCCCTATTAAAAATGGGGGTGCTTTCATAAGATAACCCCATTATGGGTTAGAGAAATGTTAATAGTCTAATAGAGTCTTCAGGAACTGAATTAAAGCCCAAACTCTCCAGAGACCGAAAAGTGACAGGGGAGATGCATACAGAGTTTTATCTGTGTGCATAGTAAATAGTATTGCTATTATGCTTTAACTAGGCCTCCAGCAGTACATTAGTGGTCATCTTTCATTATATCCCCAACCTCTGCTGACCCTGTCCCAGTCTACGCTGCATAGTTGGCAAGTGAACTGCAAAAAATAGGAATGCAGTTTAACCCCTTGACGCATGTACGCGATAAGTGTAATAGGGAAATATGGATGACGCTCGTGGGCTGAGCGCGCTCCATAGTCAGCGGGTGTCAGCTGTGGATCGCGCTGTTCCAGGCCATTTAACCCCTCAAATTCTGCAGTCAATTGCGACCGCAGCATCTGAGGCATGGAATAGAGGGGGCGCCGACAGCTCATCGCCCCCCCCCCCCCGCAATGCAATTATTCTGAGACCAACCTCCAGCTATGCAAGAGCATAAACTATTGTTTTCATTGCACAAACTAAGCATCTTATCAACTAAGAAATATATAAATGAAAATAACCCAAAAGGGATATGAAAGTAGGGCTGTCCTTTGCTGAACCCCATGGACTTTGTTGTGACTGGGTCTCTTTTTTAGGTGCCCACAATGGAGACCGTAAAATGCCCCCACTTATACTGACTTTGTCAGCTTTCTGCATAAATTACTTTTACATGGGTACGTTTATCATGGGAACGGGGCTAGGTGAGTATTATTTTTTTTCTATTGGGATACTATTCCTGTGTGGGCAACAATAAGGGGCCACCATTACTGGGTAGGGGCAGCATTGCTGAGTGGAAGGCACTATGGGGGCACCATTACTGACACTGAGTGGGAGGACATTATGGGGCAGAATTAATAAGTGGGAGCACTAGAGGCAGCATTACTGGGAGGGGGGCACACAATTACTAAGTAGGAGGTACTGTAAGGGCAGCTGAGTGGAGGGGACTTGGGGCAGCATTACTAAGTGACAGCACTGAGGGGGAACCTTTACAGAGTGGGGGAACAAAGGAGGCACCATTGTTGTGTAGGGGGCACAATTACTGTCTGAGGGGCACACAGGGGCACCATTACTGTGTGGGGGCACTAGAACTGTTTGGGATTCATAAGAAGTCTCTACTACTATGAGGGCACCAAGAAGCTACTAGTTTCTTGTGTGGAGCACTAAGTGGTGCGCTATTATAGTGTGGTGTATATAGAGGTGGGGAGGGTGCCGGAAAAGTGGGGAGCCAAACATGTCTGGGTAGCAATCTCTGCAGATACAAGTCATGGCCATGAGAAGTCGTCACAGTGTTCTGGGTCGGATGGAGAAGAAAGAGAAAGTGAATTATTCCAATTACAAAAGACGTCACCTGTGAGTCACTGAGTGTAAAGGATCTGCCAGACACAGCTTCTGTGTCGACGCCCGTGGGTAATCAGTCTGCACCTGCTCCTATGTCTGTGAGACTGACTCCATCTTCCACCACTCAGGATGGCAGGCTTAGGAGTGGGAGAGCCTATCACAGCCTGGCCAGACGGAGCTAGCTCCCGCCCACTGTCTATTTATACTTGCCTTTCCTGTTCCTCCTTTGCCTGTGATTCTGCTCTGCTTGTTTCCTGGCTCTGCTGCTGCTGCTTGAACTACTGATCCTCTTATTGACCTTGGCTTACTGACCACTCTCCTGCTCAGCGTTTTGTACCTCGTGCACTCCTGGTTTTACTCGGCTCGTTCACTACTCTCGTTGCTCACGGTGTCTCCGTGGGCAGCTGCCCCGTTTCCCTAGCTTCTGTGTACCCCTGTCTGTTTGTCTGTCGTGCACTTACTGAGCGTAGGGACCGTCGCCCAGTTGTACCCCGTCGCCTAGGACGGGTCGTTGCAAGTAGGCAGGGACTGAGTGGCGGGTAGATTAGGGCTCACCTGTCTGTCTCCCTACCCCGTCATTACACTGAGTTAATTTGTACTGTTTTTAAAGCATGATTATACTCTGCAGAGCGCCTGTTTAGTACTGGTACGTGACCGCTCGGTTATTTTCGTTTTTGCAGTAGACATATGAGTTCATGGTGTGAAGGTAATATTTAGTCCTTGTATACTGGTATTATTTGGTAACTGCTTTACTGTATTTTTGGGGGGCAAGGCTAATGTATCTATGGGTACAGGTTTCCTTATAAAGTAATATCTAGGTACAGTGTACTGATGAGGTTGTCTGTCTAAGCCTATTGTTTACTAAAAGTTGCTTTATACTGCCTTCAATATATTCTTTGGGTTGGGGGAGCAAAGCATATGCATTGGGGCTCATGCCTTGATCATTTTAGTCCCTAGCAACGCTCCTGGTGGTGGCAGAAAGAAATTGACTTGATTTTTTGTCCTGAACTGCTTAGAGGGGGTTTTCCATACACTAGGAAATCCCCCTAAGTATGCCCATGGACCTGGGCCTACAGGAGGATCCTTTTGTCCTCTGAATGGCCAGTACCAGCAATAAAAATATGTTTTTTTTATACTGTGACGCCAATTGTTCTTTTTAAATTTATTACTTAAAAATAAAGAAGTGGCATAAATGCAATATGTAATGTTAACAAGTCTTCCAAGTGCTTAGAGTCATGTCTAAATAAATCCAAAAGTTGTCCAAATCGCATAATAACTATTGAAGTTTTAAAGACTGTGCAAAAGAATACAAAGGGAAAATGCTGTAAACCACCCTTTCTAAATGTTATTGAAACAACAATAAACTAAGTAATAGCACATGGATAGTGGACTTTCATTTAACTCTCTGTATATAAGATGTGAAACAATATGATTTTGTCAGTACAATGTGTTTTCTTTATGTGCTACGTGCTTGGCTGTGGAACAGCTTGGATGACATGACGGAACAATGGCTCCCAGAAAGTATGATATAATCTCTACTTGGACACACACGGAATTTTTTTTACTAGTAATCAACACTTGGGGATTCTGCTGGGGATCCTCATTAAAATTGTAAATAGCAGAAAAATACATCACTCCAATCATATAAGTCCAACAAATACTGGTTTAAGGAATTAAAAATTCATATGTTTTTTTTCTGCAACAAAATACTATAGATGCAATAAATAGCTAACCAGAGCATATTAACATTATAGATGAGGGTCCCTCGCTCAGGACCCCACCCATTCTATTAGCCAGAATGGAAAGCCTAAACAGTAGATTAGCGTGAAGGAGAGGCAGATGGATGTGAGTAACACCTAAATATTAGGCTATTGCTCTTATGGGCCAAGCACACTTTATTACTGTGCGCACGGACCCTATATGGCAGCAGAATGGAGTCTCTACTGGACAGGTAATATTGACCCATAGGCACAAGGTGCAATTAGTATTTTAACCAACCCCCTACTGAGTGGTACAGGTGTGTCCTTCCTTACCTTTCCTTTTATTTCAACATATCCTGGGATGTGTGACACAAGATGACCAGCTTTGAAGGAAAACATGCTTTTGCGATAATCTGTCACGAGATGTATAAGCTATATCTGTCTACAATATGTGTGGCCACTCAGTGGTTGTGATGTGAGTTGCACCCTGTTAAGGATTTTGCTATCATGTTGCAATATTGTATTGAATTTGTTTCACGAGGTATTGGAGTCCTTAACCAAATTCTAGCAAAGGTAAAGGTGGACACATCTGTATGTGTGTGAGTGGCTGGTCATCAGTATGTTGCACCTATGCAATCTCCCTCATATAACATTGTGGCTTGTCTGCATCCAGCTGAGAGCTGGTATTTTATCTTGCCCTTGTATCAGTAAGTATGGGCCTTTTTCAACACGTGTTGGTAGTGATATGAATTAATTTTGCTTATACAAGTATTTTATGACATTGCTATAAAAGCAATTTTCTAATATTCAATAAATACAATATCTCCAGTGTGAAGCTTTGCTGATGAGCAAGTGAATGAGATCGAAATTCACCACTTTCCCATGTTATGTTCAGACTTTACATATTTAAACCATTACTTGTATATTATAAAATGTAACACCATTTAAGTATTACATTACTGAATTGGTCGGTTACTGCAGTTCTACAAAATGCCCCTCAATGTTTTGAAATGTAAATGAGACTTGGCAAATCCTGGTATAAGGAGTGTTGCCAGATAAAACATTTACAATGTGATAGTGTAAATTCCTTCTGAAAGGTTCGTGAAAGAAAAATAGCCATTCTTTGATTTATATGGTAAAGATGGTTAATTTAAACCACTTTTTAAATCTAAACATGTTAAAATGTTTCACTGATTTTGTTTTGTTACTATAATTCAATTGTGTGTGGCTTGACAGCTTTAACTATGTTTGGAACTGTTCATAACATATCCAGACTCAGAATTTTTATACTGAAATTGTACTGACGAAATAAACTGGAGAAATCCTGGCAAGACGAGCCTGCTTGACAACATATGTTCTGTGAGTAAAATATATTTGGGTGATGGATCAAATCTTATTAAGAGATAAGTACCTTAAAAAACACTCCTTGTTGTTTTTTATCCTATCATTAGATACCTATCCCCCTAATATATTTACTAGGTGAGTATTTCCTTATTTCATTTTTCCTTTCTATCTAAATTCTTCTCTTTAGTTGGGTCATGTGATCTCACTCTGACCTGATAAAATCAGCAAAATACAGCAGTTAAAGGCTATGTACAGCTTTAAATTCTTTCTTTTTTTTAAAAATTTAATTGCCTATAAGTGTGTTTTGTGCAACTCACTAAATACATTTTATTAAAACTTTGTTTTGCTCTTTGAGATACAGCTGCTTTTTACTTTTTGAGATACAGCTGCTCTGTATTCTCTATACAGAGCAGCTATATCTTGCTCTAAATCCTGTATCTGCCAGGTCCGCGGGACTGACGGGTTCAGTGACAGCGGGACCTGTGTGTCTCTCACAAGCAGGATCGAGCAGTTACCGATCACATCTAAGTTCATAACTTAGATGTGATCGATAACAGGTGGATCCAGGCCTCAGGCGGCTCCCTGCTGCCTCTCTGAGGGTGTGGCGGCACCACTGAAACCAGCTGCCAACACACCCGCCTGCACTATAATTGTACCTGCGTCTATAGGACTCAGATACAATTACATGCATAAGTGTTGAATGGCGGGACAAGTTCCATGCCACGCTATTCAGTGCCTTTCACTGACATAAGTGGCGCGATGACATCATCGCGCCGCTTGCATCGTTGAATGACAGAGCAGCCTGCCGATCAGCGTCTTTCAACCTTTCAACGACGCAACGTTGAAAGGTGCTGATTGACCGGGCAGAATGACTTGCCCTGCCACTTAGTGCCTTTTGACGATGCAAGTGGCGCGATGATGACGTCGCCCCGCTTGCGTCGTTGAATGACAGGGCAGAGCAGCTTGCCAATCAGCGCTTTTAAACGACACAACATTGAAAGGCGCTGATTGGCAGAATGACTTGCCCTGCCACTCAGCGTCGTGCTGTTCAGCCCCAGCAGATCTGCATTGCAAGAAGGCGGCACGGGAATGGGTTTAGGTGAGTATGTAAAGTTTGTTTTTTTTGCTAAAATTGTGAGGGGCTATATGTGCAACAAAACTAGTAGATTGGGTTTACAAAACTAGCAGATATGGGCCCTATGGACACATTCAGTTTATGCGCTAGAAGCGTTTAAGCGCATATGCAGAACGTATGTCACAAACGTGATGTGAACAAAAACTTGCTTTGCCCAGGCTTTGCCTTTGCCCAGGCTTTGACTTTGCCCAGGCTTTCTTAGGCTCCATGGTGATGTTTGATGATGACATGAAGCCACCATAATTGAGTATCAGTCCCAATGTCTAAACAGCAAACTGCAACATTTACTTTAGGTCTCGTTCATTTTTATTAGCCAAAGCGGAATTCAAGAAAAAGAATAGAAATCCTTCCTTTATAATCCTTCCTACTTTAGAATCCACTTATATTTTTCCCAAAAATAAATATACGTACAAAGCTGCACCAAAACTGCTCTGTAGGGATTAGGCCTTAATGTCCCAAGAATCCAGTAAATGTTGCCAGTCTTGTGTGCACAGTTTTATGAACTAAACTAAGGCCGGTTTCAGATGGCTGTAATACAGCTGAATTTTTATTTGTGGTTCATCTGAATCAAACTCCGATCATCACAGAACCCTATGGTGATCTAGGTTCGGTTCAGTGGAACCTCAGAAGGTTGTGGTGTTTTAAGCATAGTACAGGAGGTAAAATGCTCAATATTACAGCTATCTGAAACCGGCATTCTATGGGAAGAAATAAAAACGTACATCTTGAATTAAATAAAGTGACCCAAGTCATGGTCATACTGACCAATTTGGAACAGTCAATACTTGGCGCTAATCTTTATATACCCAGGTTCTTGAACCCTGGGCAGCATCATTTACAAGACAACATTGAGCTTTGTAGTTCACTCATAGATGGACCGACCCCAAATACTGAGATCACTTCACTATTCTTCTTTCTTCTGGGCAATGAAAACATTTATTATAACTTTTCCGGCAAGGATATAGGTAATGGTTTGTAACTGTTTAGGGTTCACTTTTACTCAGGACTAATTAAATACATCACGATGGGTATTATAATAATAAGTACATGAAGTGCACAGGGAATGCTCTTTAAAACAAAGGTTAAAAGGAAACACATGGTCTCCATCAGTGATTTTTCTAACAACTGGAGATCATATTTCTTCATGTGTCAAGACATTGAATATTTAATCACCCAATCATGACCCATTAATAAGTGCAGCTTTAAAATATGTAAGAAATAGCAGTACACGCAAATAGTACAATCACGGATAGATAGTGGTATCAAGTGATTCATCCTGCCGCAGTCTTTATCAATGCAAGAATGAATCACTTGGGAAATATAAAATTGTGTTTCTTTCAAGTGTTTCCCCAGCTGGATTTATCATGAACTCTCTGCAACAGGGCAGTCATGGGTGTTCCCTAGACCTAATCTGCCTATCTCTCTCCTAAAGGAGTCGAGGGTGAATGGTCATTTCAACATGTGACACTCAAATATGTGTGTGAATTTAGACGCAAGATAAAAAAAACATTGTTATTGTGCTTTACAGAGTTCAATATTAAAATGGCTGCTTATTCATCCAGGAAAAAAAATATGCATTGGATCATGTACTTAAACTGGACTCCATTTACAGTGCATGACATGCCTTATAGCCGCTGTAGTCCTAGTACTTTGTGCAATGGGGCAGTTGTTTCTTAGGCCTTGTTCACACGGCGTGTATTTTTTGCCACGTTTTACGCGCCGAAAAAACCTGTCAAAAACGCATGCTGTAAAGTTTCCCATTGACATCAATGGGAAAACGCATTGTAGTGCATACGACGTGTTTTTTTTACATGCGCGTGTTTAAAAACGCGACGTGTAAAAAAAGAAGCATCAGGTCAATTCCTGGTGCGTAAAACGTGCCGAAAACTCACTGAGAATGGTCCTAATTCCCATAGTGAATGGAAGTCCTAATTAAGTGCCCAAAAAACGTGCCGAAAACGCTTAAAAAACGTCTGAACTTTAAAAATTGCTTTGCAAAAACGCTGGTTTACACATCTTTTTTTAGCACCGTGTGAACAAGGTCTTACTATTGCAATTGGCGAATGCCAAGGAGAAGAGGGACATGGGGAGGATAATGTATGGGGAGTAGTCAATTTGGAAGTACATCTATCAACCTTACAACTAAAGGCCATTCTAGGAAAAGTTTATTTGTTTTCTAAAGTTTCCAAACATTTTCGAGTGTTCATCATCATCTAAGTCCCTAGTCCCCAAAGTCTGTAATTCAGTTTAACAACTAAATAGGAAAACCAGCAGTATCCCACTTCAGTGAATGATTGGATCATTATTCACCTATGCAATGTTCCAGCTCACTAATGAGCTGAAACATTGCCTGGGTGAATAAAATCCAATTATTTACTAATGTGGCATGCTACCAGTCCTACTTTTTCTGTAATATGCAATTGTACAATTTATCCAGTTGTCACAGACAATCCAGTAGACCCCCTACGTCACTATTAGATTTCTAAATCAGAAGACAGAGTCTAAGCGATTGTTTGGTTTTCACCTTAAAGCGCCCATCAAGCGAGAAAGTACTAATTTTGACTCCTTTTATAAGGCTCATTTGGCTATTTGTATATAACAATTTTATCTTTGTTGAAAAGGAAATTATGTCATCATGTAATAACGTCCTGATGAATTTGTGCTGGGCTTGAGCTCATCCACCATAGCCAATCTGAACACACAGAGCTTCAGCGTAAAAACATAAGGGCGGGATAAAGCAGCAGCCTGCGTTACCGATTCACCGATCATAGTTGTTCACTGGGTGCTGTGGAGCAGAGCTAAAGAGCAGCCAACACTGAAAACAATAGATATCAGGTAACAGTACCCATGGGGTAGTGGCTCAACTGAAATTCTACTTTTCCCTGGTAGTTCTGTTGCTTGCCTCTTCTTGACATGAGTCCTAAGCAGAATCAGTTTTAACAGTTAACTGTAAAAATGACTTCCAACAAATACAAGCACGCAAACAGATCTGTTTCAAGACTTTATGGCATATTTAAATGCTGTATTCTTTGATGCAGATGGTCAAAAAGAGGCAGAACAGAAGAGAGAGGTTATTCTTTGAAAATAATATGTCTATGAAGTCTATTTACACTTTTATATGGAATGTCATGTTTGTTCATGTTTGTACAGAACTAATTAGTTAAGAACAAGCTAATTATAAATGTATGAAAAGTTCTTCAAAAAGAGGAAATAACAAACAATTAATTGCTGCCACATTTCATAAAGCTAAAAATATGTACGGTGAAAACACATGATAAGCAGGGCCAAGGCACAAATGGCATGCATGTAGTGAACTATGTACATTTATATTGGTGTCTATATTACCCTGTTACCAATATGGATCCAGAATATGGCACCCATAGAATTCTATGCTGTACTTCCATGTGCCCCAATTTTCACATGCATGCACACTGAATAGGCCTGGTTAGAAAATATTAAAGTCCTCATGGTTTCTTCACTTTATGATCCGTTTTCTGCATCCCATGCTCTGTAAATAGCAGTCAATAGCCACTATTGTGACATCATAACAATAGCACATAACTTATAAATGAAGACACAGTTTATTGTGGCGTCATCAAAATATAACACAGCTTATAATTGAAGACACAATTAGGAATAAAGACAAACACTATTGTGACGTTATAACACTAGAACTTGGTTAAGGAATTGAAGTTGCATTCTGTTGTGACATCAGCAGGATATAACACATCTTAAAAATGAAGACACAGGCTATTGTGACGTCATTGCAATAAAACAGAACCTCAGAATAAAATCAAACACTATTGTAACATTATCACAATTAGACACAGTCTAAGAATAAAGCTAAACAATATTGTGACATCATCTCAACAGAACACAGCCTAATATTAAAGATAAACACTATGGGGACATCATCATAATAGAATACAGTTTAGGAATGAAGATGAACACTATTGTACCATCACTCCAATAGAACATAGTTTGGGAATAAAGACAAATGCTACAGTGACATTAGTAGAACATAGCTTGTAAATTCCATAGTCTATTATAACACAATAGAATGTACCCTAGGAATAACAACAAACACTATTTTGATTTGACACTGTTGTGACATCATTGATAGAAAACACAACCTAGTTATAAAGACAACACTATTGGGACATCATCAGAATAGAGCACAGCAATAAAGACAACATATTGTGACATCAGGACTATAGAACACAACCTAGGAATAAAGAAAAACACTATTGTACAATCATCACAATGGAACACTGTTTAGGAATATAGACAACGCTGTTTTGACAATAGAACAGCTTAGAAATACGAATAACAGAGCAATGGCACAATGCAGAGTTGTAAGAAAAGATGCTCCAGAATTATGATTTCATGAAGAATATGAGTATTTACTAAAACAGACATGTCAGGAGAGCTGTCAGGTTCTCTTTAAACATTAAGGAGTTTTGTAATTGAGTAATAGAGCAGGGGTTCTTGGCCACTGCCCTAATGTGCCCAAAAGGTCAGTCCGCATCTGCTGTACAGGTATCCTGACTCCATAGAATCTACAATGTAAGCAAACAAGTACGTAGAGAATAAGCCCAAAGATCATAAAAAGAAGATAGGGCAAATGTGCACCAAGTCCTCCGACCTCAGGTGATTGAGTGTGTCATGGTGTTAACCAGCACCAGAAGGGACACTCATGTCAGTCTTTGCTATAGTACTCTTAAATTTCATACATACCTCTGGCCAAGAGGAGTGAACAAAAATGCTGGAAAATGGTGACAAATAAATTTGATTGTACTGCAAAAAATGTACATCAGATACTAGTCAAGATTTTTTAAACCATCGGTTGTTCGTATAATTGCACGCCCACATTGTGTGTCTTGGGACTTTGGTCATCACAGCATATAACCTGTAGAAAAATATTCTGTGGACAATATTGCATTGTTGTTTTAGTATGTTGGGCTCGTTGTTCAATTACTCTCTTTCTATCTTTTCATTACTTCTTATAGCAGTGAGATCACCTTCTACCTTACAGATGTGTAGTGCACCAAGACACAGTTTGACCACACTGTTTAAAGTATAGAGTCGTTGCAGATCTGTGGGTGGGTACACAGGAAGCCCACTGTGACTCTGCTGCACAAGGGCCCCTATAGATCTAGAGCCAGCCCTGAGTGCTCTTGAGGTCATCCAGTACCAAAAGCTAGTGTTCCCAAAAAAGGAACCCTTCTATTAGAGATAGAAGATAAAAACCTCAGCTTTGTTTGGAATACGTTTACATCTTTTGGAAAGTTTAACAGAACCGATATATCTGGCATACATTTGGACTCAGTTAATGGATAATTTTGTTTGTTTGTTTTCTTTCTAAATATGTTTTGTAGTTTTCCTTTCAGACAAATCATTGACTTTTATTGTAAAAAGAAACAAAAATAGCAGCACACCATGTATGTTTTTTGTTGTGCCAAATATAATAGCCGGCTACAATATCTAGCAACTCAACAATAGTTTTTTGAGACACAAACGTGTCAAACATTTGCAAACAGGACACTGTTTTTATATATATGCCACTTGGCAAATGAAGTTTAATGTAGATAAATGTAAAGTTATGCATCTGGCTACCAACAACCTGCATGCATCATATGTCCTAGGGGGCGCTACACTGGCGGATTCACTTGTTGAGAAGGATCTGGGTGTTCTTGTAAATCATAAACTCAATAACAGCATGCAGTGTCAATCAGCTGCTTCAAAGGCCAGCAAGATATTGTCGTGTATTAAAAGAGGCATGGACTCGCGGGACAGAGATGTAATATTGCCACTTTACAAAGCATTAGTGAGGCCTCATCTAGAATATGTAGAATATGCAGTTCAGTTCTGGGCTCCAGTTCATAGAAAGGATGCCCTGGAGTTGGAAAAAATACAAAGAAGAGCAACGAAGCTAATAAGGGGCATGGAGAATTTAAGTTATGAGGAAAGATTGAAAGAATTAAACCTATTTAGCCTTGAAAAAAGACGACTAAGGGGGGACATGATTAACTTATATAAATATATTAATGGCACATACAATAAATATGGTGATATCCTGTTCCTTGTAAAACCCCCTCAAAAAACAAGGGGGCACTCCCTCCGTCTGGAGAAAAAAAGGTTCAAGCTGCAGAGGCGACAAGGATTCTTTACAGTAAGAACGGTGAATTTATGGAATAGCCTACTGCAGGAACTGGTCACAGCAGGGACAGTAGATGGCTTTAAAAAAGGGTTAGATAATTTCCTAGAACAAAAAAATATTAGCTCCTATGTGTAGACATTTTTCCTTCCCTTTTCCCTTCCCTTGGTTGGACTTGATGGACATGTGTCTTTTTTCAGCCGTACTAACTATGTAACTATGTAACTATGTAAATATATATATATATATATATATATATATACACATACATACACACACACACACACACACACACACACACACACGGTGATTAAAAGAGGATGGTGCAAAATTATAGCCTTGGTATTCATAACCGAGAGGACATAATACAAATTTATGAACATGAATAGACTATATATATATAATAGACACTAGCTATCCAAATTTTATCTATACATTACAAATGTTCAAAGTGATTTCCATTGGTGACACAGCAGATGTCTAGGCGGTAGTCCAGTTCTGCCCAGACGCGTACCAGCGTATCCTCGGATATGGACTCCATTGTTTCAGTGCTGGGTTGTCTCAGGTCATTCAGATCCTGTGGCTGGGCAGATACTGAGTCCTTGACGTAGCCCCACAGAAAGAAGTCACAGGTTGTCTAGCGATCGTAGAGGCCAGTGCAACGTTGGTGAATCGTTGTTTCCGGCGCGGCCGATCCAAAGTTCCGGTAGAGTTTCATTCAGGAAATATGGAGGTGCACCATTCTGCTGATAGACTACGTTTGGCAGATCTTCCCCTATCTGTGGCAAAAGCCATTCCTTTAACATGTCCAGGTAGGAGTGGCCAGTGACAGTATCCTCTGCAAAACAGAAGGGACCGCAGACTTTGCGCCTGCTCATTGCAAAGAACACATTTACCTTGGGTGAGTACCTCATGCACTCGATAAGAGCACATGGTTTTTCTGAGCCCCAAATTCCAACTTGGCAATTGACCTTCCCACTGAGGTGAAAAGTGCGCTTATCGCTGAACACCAGCCTGTTAGTGAATTTGTCCTCTTTCAATCTACCCTGCAAGTCAATGCAAAAGTCACGGCGTTTTGGTTTGTCGTCTGGTTTCAGGTCCTGAAGAAGATGTATTCTGTATGGCTTGCAACACAGTCGTTTTCGTAAGATACGCCATACCGTGGTTTGTGGCACCTGTAGTTCCATACTAGTCAGCCTGTTTGACTTTCGTACACGGATTGAATCCTGTTCAATGTCTCTTCTAGAGTCTTTGGTTGGCCCAGACTTTTCCCATGACATAAACACCCAGTGGTTTCGAATTGCTTCAACCAATGTGAAATGCAGATTCTATGTGGAGCATATTTACCAAATTTATTCTGAAAGTTTCTCTGTACTGTCATAACAGACCCCGTTCTTGCAAATTCCAACACGCAAAAATCGTTTTCTTGTTTTGATGTCGCCATCTTATGTCACATTATGTAAGCACATTTCAAATTTGGCTCTTGAATATGAAAGCTGTGTTGTGATTGGTTGCTAAGGGCAGCTAAGCCAGTTTTGCTTTGAATTTCAGTCACTGGCCTCTTACCACTGATTATACTTTATGTACAGGCCTTTACTTTTGCACCATCGTTCTTGAATCACACAAGGAGATGGCATTATTAGAAAAATAACTTGGTCCGATGAAGCCAACTTCAAACTTTCAGGTGCTGTCAATAGGCACAACTGAGTTTATTACTCAATAAAAAAAACAAAAAACTTGCAACAATTGAACAGTTGAATCACCCGGGGGTTACAGTTTGGGCGGCCATTTCATGTAAAGGGGTAATTGGACCTTTCTTCGACAATACAACAGTTACCTCAGACCTGTACCATAACAAGCTCCAAGAAAATGTAATACCACAATTGCAGTTGGAGCATGAAAATGAAGACTATTTTCAGCACGATTGAGCCCCTCCTCACTATGCTTTAGCGGTGTGTCATTTTCTTGACAAAAAATTACCCAATAGGTGGATAGGTAGACGAGGCCCGGTTGAATGCCCACCCTGATCACCAAACTTTACCCCAATGGACTTTTTCTTTTGGGGAGTTATCAAAGATAAGGTATATTTAAGCAAACCACGCACGGTTGACAACCAGATTCAGTTCATAAAAGGGGAATGCCGAGAAATTAATGCCAATAAAGAACTTTGTGCCAAAGTGTGAGTGTAAAAACTAGATTACAGCAATGTGTGAATAGTGAGGGCCAACAATTTGAGCATATAAGAGATTGTACAAAGTTGTTTTGTTATTCTATAAAATACTATTTCAACGGTGTACCTATTATTATTATTATTATTATTATTATTATTATTATTATTATATTTATCTAGTATTTAAACTGTATACCTACAGCTTCATAGGAAGTATAAGCTGGGGTTGTCTGAATAAAAACAGCATGATTTTTTTAGTGTGTTCAGAGCTGCACATTAATACTGGGTTATGGTAACGACCTCTACCTATTAATTTTGCTAATTCCCATGCTCTCGGGACTCTCCTATTATTAACACAGTCAGAAATGATAACCTCTCCTCAGGTCTTTAACTCAACTTAATCACATTTGTATGTTGTTTCCCGTCACGTTGTTTTCCTTTGGTTTCACATAACTTTTCCTCCTTCCTCAGTCCTATTTTTTAACCAACAATCATATTCAGCTTCCAGGCATTGTTTTCTCTGGGTATCATTTTCATTGTATCCCCACTTCCACTCTTGTCACTGTGCACTTGATTATTTACCATTTCATTTGTGCACCAGAATTAACCTTCCGATGGGACTAAATAACTTTGTAATATACGTTAACCCTTTTCATGCTGTTTCTGCAAAAAAATAACTACTTAATATAACCCAATATAGTACACTACTCTTAACAGATTTTTCACAGTATTTAGTGTTGAAACAGATATAGTATATCCAAACAGACTGGGTAGCTATCAGGTTTATTTACTGCTAATCCAATTGGATAGTTGAATTTAAGTAAGTGGATGCTATTATTATTATTATTTTTATTTATATGGCGCCAACGTATTCTGCAGCGCTTTAAAATTCAGAGGTTACATGTACGAACAAAACCAGACATTAAAGAGTAAAAACTAATTACAATTCAAACAATACTAGTGTGAGACCTTCTCACAAGAGTTTACAATCTAAAAGAATATGGTGCTTCATTTTAATCCCGCTTTAGTCAATTTAATCTTTCCATCTTTTGTACACAATTGAGGAAGACACATGAAGCTGCACTAGCCAGTCACCCAGTCAGCACCTGTCCAGATACAGATATTAAATGGGTTGTCCCGTTACTAAATATCATTTGTATTTAAATGATGTTAGAAAAAATTATCCAGTGATGAGGTATAACATATACTAACATAATATGATTCTACCTGGTGTTAAAAGTGCATAGCAATGTGCATTTCCACCTACTGAGCTGAGTGCTCTTGGACACGCATGCTAAGTCAGAATCACCACAGCCAGGTCTCTGCATAGTGATCCTCTGTTAACTGCAGTTCAGCCAATAGAAATACTTATCTGCCCTGCTTGTCAGGGAAGGAGCAGAACCTCTGCAGTAGCATAGCAGTATAGTTGCGAAGACTCCTTCTGTAGGGGAAGCAGGAATGGACTATATTGTCAGCTGTCTGAGAGGGAAGAAGATTGATTCTGCTCAGAGCTCCTCCCACAGCAGCACAAATTAGCAGCACCAATTTGGGTCATATGGAAGCAAAAAAATAAGAAAAATAATTTTTTTAATGCTAGAAATATTGAAAACGTCTTTAAAACAGCTATTAAAAGCATTTCAGGACTTTTGATATAAAAATGATTCATGGGATAACCCCATTAAGTGCATTATGGAGCAAGAAGTGTGAGAGATGTAGAGGCAGTAGGTTTGAGTGTGAAGTGATAGGGTCCTGAGGAACAATATAGAAGGGGGGTAAAAGAAAAATCACAGTTCAGACCAAAATGTTCAGAATTGTTCAGAACTGTGTTAGGAATAGAGACCAAGGAATTCCTTTAGTCTGTTTTTTAAGCCTGGATCACAGAGGGTTCACCACTCGGTGTGTTAAAATAGTTAACCAACTTCCTCTCAGACCCAACCTATAAGATGAACAGGGGTTTCCTGACCTTCGTTTGGCAGGCCAAGGAAATCAGCATCAGCCACCTATAGGAGGAGACCAGATAGCGAGGTGTCTATGCATTTACACGACTCCCTCCATTGAGGTCTACAGGAGTTATGGAAACAGATGATCAGGCTTGCCTGCTCCTGTAAACATCCCTTAATTGTCTGAAGTGGGAAGACCCCTTTAAACAGTTCTTAATTTACTAGGCTCATACATTAATCTTCCTGCCTTACTTTTACATATCTCTTCTTTTTCACATTACTACATGCAAAGGAGTAATTCTTTACAGGATGCTCTTTACCACTGCAGTTGAGCTTTCTCTTCTGACTAAGTCTTCATGTCTAACGTTACATTGCAATTCTTTATTGCTTTATTTTGATTGGCTTCTTTGGCTGTTGAAGAAAAGTTCCCTTCAATGTTTTGTCCTGCCCATCCCCAACAGTGCATTCTTCCAAACTACATCTGTAATAAAACGGAAAAAAATAATCTGAGCATCGGCATCCATTTACCAATATAAATGTGATGCTAGTATATACCACCAGCACTAATACAGACAGACTGGTGACTTCTCTGGTCTGCAGAGAAGCATGGAGATCCAGCATAGTCACTCAATGATTGTAGTGTCTGGTCTGGGTGTGGGTCCACACTAATTCTGGTGCCACCTAAGGAAAAAAATAATTATTAGGGTGTCTGGAGAACTCTAATCAGGTCCGATACTCCTTAAATCGCTTTGAGCTTTTTATTGAGGTCCGTTTCACATATTACTTTAATTTTGCACAGTATGTTCCACTATTAACAAACGTATTTAAAAGTAAGTAGGATAAATAGTTTACATCATATAATAAGATTATAACCAATTTCTAACCACAAATCCACACAAATCTCTGAGTAAATAATGCCTTTGGATAAATATATTTGTACAGGAAGCAAAGAGCTAAGTTTCAACCAGCAGCAAGCCAATGGGAGTCCACTGAAGTTGTCCTTGTTTTTTCTGCATCTCTCACCCATCCTGCAATTCTTGAAAGATAGGGTCCTTTTACACTGGTCAATATTGTCCGCAAAAATGAGACAGCTCGTTGATCGGTGTTCGTTTGCTCCTTTCACAAGGAGCTAGTATGGGGACGATGGCTCGTTACTACAATCGCTCGTCCCCGTACATTATTATCATTTCGGCAATGCATCTCCCTGTTTAGACAAGGAGAGGTGCTGCCGATAACAATAATATTTTAGGCTGCTAAAATGATACAATCAGCCAATGAGCTCATTCATTGGCTGATCGTTGCCCAGATTACACAGGACAATGATTGGGAAAGTGCGTTCTGTGAACGCTCATTTACCCGATCATTGGCAGGTGTAAAAGGGCCTATAGTCTAATAAAAAAAAACACCACATTCTCTTTCAATTGTATGGGAAAAGCATTATCTTATCAGATACAGAGATGAATAGAAGAAAAAAGATCGGTAGGAGCAACAAAGGTCTTCAAATGGCCTCCTGTCTTGTGAATACAAATTCACCTTCCCTAAAACAGATGTCTAAAGTCAAAAGCTTCAGGCTCTGTTCAAACTATCGTTCAGGTTCAGGTATTTTTGACAGCAAGAATAGCATATTGAGACTCAATGCTATTCTTGCCACCAAAAAAAACAGTAACCAATGCCGGAAATCTGACAGATACCATTATAAGTTGTTGGGTTCTGTCAGGATGCTTTAGTACGCACTTTAAAATGGATCCGCCATATAAAAAAAATTTCATTTTAATATCTTCTGACATATCTTTTTTATATATTTGTGTTTCTCTTTCTCATATATATGTGTATATATATATATATATATATATATATATATATTATAAATACACAGGTGTAGCTATAGGTGGTACAGGGGTAGCAGTCACATCCACGCCCTGGAACCTAAGATGGCCCAAAAACCCCTTAGCCGCATAAGAAGACACTAGTGTTATAAATGACACATGGCAGGTGGGGGCCCTGTTATAGATTTTGCATTGGAGCCCAGAAGCTTCAAGTTACACCTCTGTGTGTATATATATATATATATATATACATATATATATATGTATATATACACTACCGTTCAAAAGTTTGGGGTCACCCAGACAATTTTGTGTTTTCCATGAAAACTTATACTTATATTTATCAAATGAGTTGCAAAATGACTAGAAAATATAGTCAAGACATTGACAAGGTTAGAAATAATGATTTTTATTTCAAATAAGTATTTTCTCCTTCAAACTTTGCTTTCGTCAAAGAATGCTCCATTTGCAGCAATTACAGCATTGCAGACCTTTGGCATTCTAGCTGTTAATTTGCTCATGTAATCGGGAGAAATTTCACCCCATGCTTCCAGAAGCCCCTCCCACAAGTTGGATTGGCTTGATGGGCACTTCTTGCGTACCATACGGTCAAGCTGCTCCCACAACAGCTCTATGGGGTTGAGATCTGGTGACTGCGCTGGCCACTCCATTACAGATAGAATACCAACTGCCTGCTTCTTCCCTAAATAGTTCTTGCATAATTTGGAGGTGTGCTTTGGGTCATTGTCCTGTTGTAGGATGAAATTGGCTCAAATCAAGCGCTGTCCACAGGGTATGGCATGGCGTTGCAAAATGGAGTGATAGCCTTCCTTATTCAAAATCCCTTTTGCCTTGTACAAATCTCCCACTTTACCAGCACCAAAGCAACCCCAGACCATCACATTACCTCCACCATGCTTGACAGATGGTGTCAAGCACTCTTCCAGCACATTTTCAGTTGTTCTGCGTCTCACAAATGTTCTTCTGTGTGATCCAAACACCTCAAACTTCGATTCTTCTGTCCATAACACTTTTTTCCAATCTTCCTCTGTCCAATGTCTGTGTGCTTTTGCCCATATTAATCTTTTCCTTTTATTAGCCAGTCTCAGATATGGCTTTTTCTTTGCCACTCTGCCCTGAAGGCCAGCATCCCAGAGTCGCCTCTTCACTGTAGACGTTGACACTGACGTTTTGCGGGTACTATTTAATGAAGCTGCAAGTTGAGGACCTGTGAGGCGTCTATTTCTCAAACTAGAGACTCTAATGTACTTGTCTTGTTGCTCAGTTGTGCAGCGGGGCCTCCCACTTCTCTTTCTACTCTGGTTAGAGCCTGTTTGTGCTGTCCTCTGAAGGGAGTAGTACACACCATTGTAGGAAATCTTCAGTTTCTTGGCAATTTCTCGCATGGAATAGCCTTAATTTCTAAGAACAAGAATAGACTGTCGAGTTTCACATGAAAGCTCTCTTTTTCTAGCCATTTTGAGAGTTTAATCGAACCCACAAATGTAATGCTCCAGATTCTCAACTAGCTCAAAGGAAGGTCAGTTTCATAGCTCCTCTAAACAGCAAAACTGTTTACAGCGGTGCTAACATAATTGCACAAGGGGTTTCAAGTGTTTTCTAATCATCCATTAGCCTTCTAACACAGTTAGCAAACACAATGTACCATTAGAACACTGGAGTGATGGTTGCTGGAAATGGGCCTCTATACACCTATGTAGATATTGCATTAAAAACCAGACGTTTGCAGCTAGAATAGTCATTTAGCACATTAACAATGTATAGAGTGTATTTCTGATTAACTTAATGTTATCTTCATTGAAAAAAAGTGTGCTTTCTTGCAAAAATAAGGAAATTTCTAAGTGACCCTAAACTTTTGAACGGCAGTGTGTATATATATATATATATATATATATATATATATATATATATATTATATATTCAGCATTTTAATATCTTTTGACATATCTTTTATATATTTGTGTTTCTCTTTCTCTCATAATATATATATATATATATATATATATATATATATATATATATATATATATATATATATATATATATATATGCAACACAAAAGTTTGAACAGCACATTCCAACAAAATGAAAAAAACATGTAAACAGGTGCAAGAACGCCTGTGACTGCAAATTTATACAGCACACAAAAAAATGGCAACAGCACTCTGCGAAAACCAATGTCACCTTAACCGCTAAATATAAATAAATATGCATTACTGCTAAATCTACTTACAATAGGGAGGTTCTTAGTGCACATTCTGATCAAATTGTGTTTGCCCACCTGCCACGACAAGGCGTCCTCCATAGGTGGACAGTTCTGGTTGTATGTGAGGAGTAGGTCCCCACCTATGGAGGACGCCTTGTCGTGGTGTCATTGGTTTTCGCAGAGTGCTGACCATTTTTTTTATGTACAGTATAAATTTGCAGTCCCAGGTGTTCTTGCACCTGTTTACACATTTTGTTTAATTTTGTTGGAATGTGCTGTTAAAACTTTTGTGTTGTTTATGTGATCCATATATGTGGGGTTAGTGACTGCCTCCATTTTTTGATCTTGCACTCCTCCCATTCTGCCCTGGGTGATTTTAATTAATTTAATGCTGGTTCCTACCATCCCCAGATATATGTAGGCTTAGTCCCAGTTCTGGGTGTATGTGCAGAGTAGGTCCCCACCTATGGAGGTTACCTTGACGTGGCAGGTGGGCGAACACAATTTGATCAAAATGTGCACTAAGAACCTCCCTATTGTAAGTAGATTTAGCAGGAATGCATATTTATTTATATTTAGTGGGTTAGGTGACATTGAGAGGGAGAAATACAAATATATAAAAAAGATATGTCAAACGATATAAAAATGCTAAATATATATATTTATATTATATCTCACATTGGTTGTTAATTAGCTATTTAGAGGTAAAGAAAGGATGTTTGTATGTATATTGGCCCCTGTATCCTCCTCCATCTATTCCCTCATACCTGCTATGTAATAACCTATCTGTTTGAGAATGCAGACACGATTAATCACATTAAATGTGTTGACACAGAGCATACTTATGCTCTACAGAGAGGAGCATGCAGGTCCCCTGCTGACTTCACATTTTATTTTAGGAAGAGTTTTATGAGTTCTGTCTGGTCTCCTCTAAATATGTGAACTGACAATGGCCCGTCTGTGAGATAAATGGCAAGTACTAAATCTTATGCTTTTTACAACTGTTAAGGAAAATGCATATGTGACATTATTACATATTTGCTAATTACTATATAGTGACAATAAAACAAGAGAAACATGTAGGTCAGACATATATTAAATCCCAACATATAGGTAGAAAAGTTTAGTTAAAGAGCATTGCCCCATTTAGAATTGTATATATTGTTATTTTGCACAATGCAAAAGCTATTTTAATATCGTACATTGTGTTCCTCCTGGGTTGCATGTTTCTTTATCGAAATAGCTCACCACGAATACATATTACAGGCCCCTCCCCTTCTCTTACCTCATAAAATACATAATTTATAAACATTCTCTACACGCTGAAAGCTGAGTGGCCTGACATGTGACCTCACATTTGTTGCTGAGCAACAGTGAATGTGATTGGTTAAAGCCCTCTCTGAACAGTTTTATAAGCTCGACTCTTAAGCTGGCCATACACTTGAGAGGTTGACTGTCACACTGGCACTGAAGGTTGGCAGAACCGCCTGATCTCATGTGTATGCGGTGCTTTTTGACTGTCATCTGACAGCATATTTAGGCGAAAGAGGGATCGGGCATGTTGGATTTCTTCATGCCCGACTCTTTGCTCCCAACAGAGTTAAGCTCTAGCCGAAGCTGTCTGGCAGTGACTTATTTCCCTTTCCCCAATGAAATACACGAGTCCGCTCAGTCGAGCCGAGCATGCATGTTTGTGGTAGATTCATGAGAAATAGCTGTAGGCCAAGCGAGCTATCTCAAGTGAAGGCCAGTTTTAGACTTAAGCAATTCTGCTTAAGAAACGTTATTATTCTTATTTACATTATAGCACCATTAACTTCCATGGCGATGTACATATGAAATAGAGGAGTTTAAATGGATTAAATGAATAGCAATAAGAAAAAACAAAAAAAGCAAATACAATATTG
This sequence comes from Rhinoderma darwinii, assembly GCF_050947455.1. Taxonomy (NCBI): domain Eukaryota; kingdom Metazoa; phylum Chordata; class Amphibia; order Anura; family Rhinodermatidae; genus Rhinoderma; species Rhinoderma darwinii. The sequence goes on along the minus strand of NC_134693.1, from coordinate 40,114,365 downwards.
AGTGACTTATTGAGTGACAGGCTTATACAGAAAGATAGAGGTCCGTGCCCGAGAAGGCTTACAATCTACAAGGACACCGAGTTATTGCGGGCTGTAAGCTCTTCTGAAGAGGTCAGTTTTCAGGTTGCTTTTGAAAGTGTTGAATTTCAGAATAAGAGGCAGAAAAGTTTGATACACAACAGTTATCAGACACTGAAAAAAGCAATGCACCAAATTGGATCTAGCCCCTAGGTCCTGCTTAGTAGAATACCATACACTGATACAAGCATGCTAATCAAAATGTACAAAATTGTTGAGATAGGTAGAAGTATAAAATTTCAGACATGAAGATGAAAATATATAAAGTTAGTATTTTCCTCAATCACACAGACATAATGTACCTTATGAAGGTCAACTATCAAAGTGGAGCCTATATGTTTGCCTATCCATATAGAGCAGTACTGTACATACAATTGCACGTGGGGCAGAGCAAGAGACATTAACTATATAGTCCTAAAAGAGTAGACTCCACAGGAATTAATGGCAATACAAGTTTTAGGATGGAGACATATCCAGATAATACAATAGGAAAGTAGTACACCCTTAACTTAGCTCAATACAGGGACAGAATAGCCTAACAGAGGATCCTCCGCTGGGCCCAGGCTCTGACACAATAATGGGCCTCTAATACAACAGAAGACAAACTTATTTGTAGCCAAACACTATCCGCTAGGCTTTATACCTTAGTGGATGATTCACAAATAACCAGTAGTAGGAATAAAATTTTTAACAAAAGAATCTCTGTTTTGCCGACAAAGACATACGCGCCTGGGGAAAGGGGTCCCGGTGTTTCGTCGTGTATCGCGCCATGGAATATGATTCTAATAATCAAATAAAACTATTTCCCTGTCCAGAATGTTTAACTGGATTGCCACACTATGCATATAATTACATAAGCCCACATACATACCTACCCACAATCATTATATTAAAATAACCCATTACGTATAGACCTATATGCTCACATTCAATATCCTAAGCGGGCTCAGCTCATTTACTTAAACTGCAATGTGAGAAGGGTGGAGGACAGTGCTGCGTGTGAAGTAAGCCATGACAAATCTCCCGGCTAATGAGCAGACACGGTGCCAGAACCCAGCTCAGTACATAAAAATTACACTAGTGTAAAGGCGGGGTAGGGAGACAGACAGGTGAGCCCTAATCTACCTGCCACTCAGTCCCTGCCTACTTGCAACGGCCCGTCCTAGGTGACGGCGTACAACTGGGCGACGGTCCCTACTCTCACTATGTGCACGACAAACAGACAAGGGTACATAGAAGCTAAGGGAAAAGGGGCAGAAGCCCACGGCAACACCGTGAGCTACAAGAGTAGTGAACGAGCCGAGTCAAACCAGGAGTGTACGAGGTACCAAACGCAGAGCAGGAGAGTAGTCAGTAAAGCCAGGGTCAATATGAAGCAGAGGACAAATAGTACAAGCAGCAGCAGCAGAGCCAGGAAACAAGCAGAATCACAGGCAAAGGAGAAGCAGGAAATGAAGGTATAAATAGACAGAGGGCAGGAGCTAGCTCCGTCTGGCCAGGCTGTGATAGGCTCTCCCACTCCTCAGCCTCCCACCCTGAGTGGTACAGGAAGGAGTCACTCTATTAGACTTAGGAGCAGGTGCAGACTGACTAACCACGGGCGTCGACACAGAAGCTGTGTCTGGCAGATCCATTACAGTACCCCCCCTTTTATGAGGGGCCACTGGACCCTTTCTAGGTGGACCTGGCTTATTGGGGAACCGAAGATGGAACCTCCTGAGCAATACCCCAGCGTGAACATCCCGGGCAGGTACCCAAGTCCTCTCCTCAGGCCCGTATCCTCTCCAATGGAACAGGTACTGGAGGGAGCCTTGGACCCTCCTGCTGTCCACAATTTTGGCCATCTCGAATTCTACCCCTTCAGGGGTGAGAACAGGGACCGGAGGTTTCCTCGAGGGAGCCAAGGACGGGGAGCAGCGTTTCAGGAGGGAGGCATGAAACACGTTGTGTATTCGAAAAGACGGTGGTAACTCCAGTCGGAAGGAGACAGGGTTAAGGACTTCAATGACCTTGTACGGCCCTATATACCGGGGAGCAAATTTTTTGGACGGGACTTTAAGGCGCAAATTTTTTGAAGACAGCCACACCAGATCCCTGACCACAAACAAGGGGTTAGCAGAACGTCTTCTATCTGCCTGAGTATTTTGTATGTTCTGGGACGCCACTAGGTTCTTCTGAACCTGGGCCCAGACTGTGCACATTTCCCGAAGAAACGACATCTACCTCGGGATTGTTGGAACCACTAGGTGAAACGGAGGAGAACCGTGGATTAAACCCAAAATTACAGAAAAAGGGGGAGACCCCTGACGAGTTACTGACCCGGTTATTAAGGGAAAATTCAGCGAGGGAAATGAAGGAGACCCAATCATATTGACAGTCAGAGATAAAACACCTTAAATATTGTTCTAGAGACTGATTAGTCCTCTCAGTTTGGCCATTAGTTTCAGGATGGAAGGCCGAGGAGAAGGACAGATCAATCTCCAACTTCTTACAGAAGGCTCTCCAAAACAATGAAACAAATTGTACCCCTCTGTCAGAAACAATATTGACAGGAACCCCATGGAGACGCAGGATGTGTTTGACAAACAAGGTAGCTAACGTCTTAGCATTGGGTAGTTTCTTGAGGGGCACAAAGTGGCACATCTTACTGAAGTGGTCTACTACAACCCACACCACCGACTTGCCTTGAGATGGAGGCAGATCGGTGATAAAATCCATGGAGATATGGGTCCAAGGTCTCTGGGGAATGGGCAAAGAACATAGTAAGCCCGCTGGTCGGGACCTGGGTGTCTTGGACCTAGCACAAATTTCACAAGCGGCGACGTATGCCTTAACATCTTTAGGCAACCCAGGCCACCAATAGTTTCTGGCAATGAGGTGCTTGGTACCCAGGATGCCTGGATGGCCAGATAGTGCAGAGTCATGATTTTCCCTGAGTACCCTTAGCCGGAATTGCAGGGGAACAAACAGCTTATTTTCAGGAAGGTTCCCGGGAGCTGAACCTTGATCAGCCGCAATTTCGGAGACTAAGTCAGAATCAACAGAGGAAATGATTATACCTGGGGGCAAAACACAAGCAGGATCTACCTCCGAAAGAGGGCTGGCCATGAAGCTACGCGACAGTGCATCAGCTTTAATATTTTTAGACCCAGCCCTATAGGTGACCAAAAAGTTTAATCTAGTAAAAAATAACGCCCATCGAGCTTGTCTCGAGTTTAGCCTCCAGGCAGATTCTAGGAAAACCAGATTCTTGTGGTCGGTAAGGACCGTTACCTGGTGCCTAGCCCCCTCCAGGAAGTGGCACCACTCTTCAAATGCCCATTTAATGGCTAAGAGTTCGCAGTTGCCAATGTCATAGTTACTCTCAGTGGGTGAGAACTTCCTGGAGAAGTAGGCACAGGGACGGAGATGGGTGAGGGCCCTGGTACCCTGGGACAAGACAGCACCCACTCCCACCTCGGAGGCGTCAACCTCCACGTTAAATGATTCCATTTGGTTAGGCTGAATCAGCACTGGGGCCGAGATAAAGCACTTCTTAAGGACCTCAAAAGCCTGGATCGCCTCTGGAGGCCAGCTGAGGAGATCAGCACCTTTGCGAGTGAGATCCGTAAGAGGCTTAGCGATGACCGAGAAGTTAGCAATAAATCTCCTGTAATAATTCGCAAACCCCAGGAAGCACTGTAACGCCTTCAGGGAGGCAGGTTGGACTCATTCAGCCACAGCCTGAACTTGGCAGGGTCCATGCGGAATTCATGAGGAGTGAGGATTTGACCCAAAAATTGTATCTCTTGCACCCCAAACACACATTTTTCGGTTTTAGCAAACCGTTTGTTTTCCCGAAGGGCCTGGAGCACCTTCCTGACATGCTCAATGTGGGAGGACCAGTCCTTGGAAAACACCAGTATGTTATCAAGGTACACTACAAGAAATACCCCCAGGTAGTCTCTTAAAATCTCATTTATGAAATTCTGGAAGACCGCGGGAGCATTACACAACCCAAAGGGCATGACGAGGTATTCAAAATGACCTTCAGGCGTGTTAAACGCAGCCTTCCACTCATCCCCCTCTTTGATGCGGATAAGGTTATAAGCCCCCCGTAGATCAAACTTAGAGAACCATTGGGCCCCCTGAACCTGATTGAAGAGATCAGGAATCAAAGGAAGGGGATACTGGCTCCTTACAGTGACCTTATTCAAGTTTCGGTAATCGATGCACGGCCTAAGACCACCATCCTTCTTCCCTACGAAGAAGAAGCCAGCACCTACTGGAGAAGTAGAGGGGCGAATTTAACCCTTGGCCAGGCATTCCTGGATATACTCTCTCATGGCTTCACGTTCGGAACAAGAGAGATTAAATATCCTACCCTTAGGGAGCTTAGCTCCTGGTACCAAATCGATTGCGCAATCGTACTCTCTATGAGGAGGTAACACTTCGGAGGCCTTTTTAGAAAAAACATCAGCGAAGTCCTGAATAAACTCAGGTAGAGTGTTCACCTCCTCAGGGAGATAAATACAATTAACAGAAAAACATGAAGTCCTTCATTCATTACCCCATTTGGTAAGATCCCCAGTATTCCAGTTAAACGTGGGATTATGCATCTGCAACCAGGGTAGGCCTAGAACCAAATCAGACGATAATCCCTGCATCACCAGTACAGAGCACTGCTCCAAATGCATGGAGCCAACAAGGAGTTCAAAAACAGGGTTATGCTGCGAAAAATAACCATTAGCAAGAGGAGTGGAGTCGATACCCACTACCGGGACAGGTTTAGGCAATTCAATCAATGGAATAGCTAGAGACATAGCAAATTCCACAGACATAATATTAGCAGAAGACCCTGAATCCATGAAGGCACTGCCGGTAGCAGACCTACCACCAAAAGAGACCTGAAAGGGAAGCAAGATCTTATTCGATTTCATATCTACGGGAAATACCTGTGCGCCCAAGCGACCTCCCCGATGATCACTTAGGCGCAGAAGTTTTCCGGCTGCTTATTCTTACGCCTAGGACAGTTGTTCACTTGATGCTTGTCATCCCCACAGTAGAAGCAGAGACCATTCTTCCTGCGGAACTCTCTACGTTGTTGGGGAGACACGGATACCCCGAGTTGCATAGGTTCATCCGAGTTTTCCGTGGAAGAACGAAGCAACGGCACCTCGGGAGCCATCATGGGGGAGCCAGAGGGGAAGGCACAAAAACATTCAAGTTGTCGTTCCCTGAGACGTCGGTCAAGACGTACCGCTAAAGCCATAACCTGATCTAGAGAGTCAGAAGAGGGATAGCTAACTAACAGGTCCTTCAGGGCGTTCGACAGACCCAATCTAAACTGGCACCTCAAGGCGGGGTCATTCCACCGAGAAGCTACACACCACTTCCTAAAGTCCGAACAGTACTCCTCAACGGGTCTCTTACCCTGACGTAAGGTCACCAGCCTACTCTCGGCAAAGGCAGTCTTGTCAGTCTCGTCATATATGAGCCCGAGAGCAGAAAAAAAAAGGTCAACAGAGGAAAGTTCAGGGGCGTCGGGAGCCAAGGAAAAGGCCCATTCTTGGGGCCCGTCCTGGAGCCGGGACATAATTATACCCACTCGCTGGCTCTCAGAACCTGAGGAGTGGGGCTTTAGACGAAAATAGAGCCTACAACTCTCCCGAAAGGAGAAAAAAGTCTTCCGGTCCCCTGAGAACCGGTCAGGCAACTTGAGGTGGGGTTCAAGAGGTGAGGTGGGGGGCACTACCAGGGTAGCATCATGCTGGTTGCCCCTCTGAGCCAGGACTTGGACCTGTAGGGAGAGACCCTGCATTTGCTGAGCCAGGGTCTCAAGGGGGTCCATAGTTGTGTCAGGGACCAGGGTAGAAAAGGTATATGGGCCTGTGATTATGTAAAGGCAGGGTAAGGAGACAGACAGGTGAGCCCTAATCTACCCGCCACTCAGTCCCTGCCTACTTGCAACGGCCCGTCCTAGGTGACGGCGTACAACTGGGCGACGGTCCCTACTCTCACTATGTGCACGACAGACAAACAGACAAGGGTACATAGAAGCTAAGGGAAAAGGGGCAGAAGCCCACGGCAACACCGTGAGCTACAAGAGTAGTGAACGAGCCGAGTCAAACCAGGAGTGTACGAGGTATCAAACGCAGAGCAGGAGAGTAGTCAGTAAAGCCAGGGTCAATATGAAGCAGAGGTCAAATAGTACAAGCAGCAGCAGAGCCAGGAAACAAGCAGAATCACAGGCAAGGGAGAAGCAGGAAATGAAGGTATAAATAGACAGAGGGCGGGAGCTAGCTCCGTCTGGCCAGGCTGTGATAGGCTCTCCCACTCCTCAGCCTCCCACCCTGAGTGGTAGAGGAAGGAGTCACTCTATCAGACTTAGGAACAGGTGGAGACTGACTAACAACGGGTGTCGACGCAGAAGCTGTGTCTGGCAGATCCATTACAACTAGAACCAAGCTCAGTACATATATACAGTTCCAGAACCAAGCTCAGTACATATATACAGCACCAGGACAAAGCTCAGTACTGCCCTCACTAAAGTCTCAAACGATCCCTTGGTGGCTAAATCTAACGGCAAATACTCTCTACTGATTCTGCTGGATCGCTCTGCAGCCTTTGACACTGTAGACCATCAACTCTTACTAAACATTCTTCCTATCTCTCTGACCGCTCGTTCAGTGTGTCATTTGCTGATTCTATTTCTCCTCTTCCCCTTGCTATCGGGTTCCTAAGGGATCAGTCCTAGGTCGGCTCCTTTTTTCTCTCTACACAGCCTCTATTGGACAAACCATTAGCACATTTGGCTTCCAGTACCATCTCTATTCTGATGACACCCAATTATATGTCTCTACCCAATACATCACCCCTGTTCTAATAGATAACACCAGTGATTGTTTATTAGCTGTCTGTAACATCATGTCCTATATTTGAAACTGAATCTTTCTAAAACTGAGCTCCTTGTATTCCCACCATCTAGTAACCTACCTAAACCTGATGTCTCCATCGCAGTGTGTGGCACTACCATAACTCCTAGGCACCACGCCTGCTGTCTTGGGGTTATTTTTGACTCAGATCTTTCTTTTACTTCGCACATTCAATCACTTACACGCTCCTGTCTATTTCACCTCAAAAACATCTCCAGAATCTGCCCTTTTCTTACTGTATTAACATCCAAACCTCTCATTGTCGCTCATCTTTCTGACCAACTGCTACACCAATGCCTCTACCCTGTGCCAGTCACTGCACTGGTTGCCCATACCCTTCAGAATTAAATTCACCCACAAAGCTCTCCACTGTACTGCACCTCCTTACATCTCCTCCCACGTCTCTATCTACCACCCTACTCATGCTCTACGTTCTGCCAACGAGCGTAGATTAACATCCACCATAATCTAAACCTCCCATTCCTGGCTCCAAGATTTTTCTCGTTCTGCACCAGTCCTCTGGAATGCACTACCCTAGACAATCAGATTAATTCCCAACATCCAGTTTTAAACGTGCCCTAAAAACACATCTTTTTAGACAGGCCTAAAACATTCCCTAATCTGACTCCTTTCCCTGGCCGTCGTTTTACATTAGTCATGAGAACTTGACCCCTTCATTCAGCAGTATCCCCCACATTCCTTGCACCCTAATGCACTTAATTTCTGTCATACACAGACACTGGCTGGTCACCGGCTCATGCAGCTTTATGTATACTACCACATATGTATAAAGGATGGCTGGACCATTGTACTTAACAAGCACTTTTTTAGATTTTGTGTCTCACTTATTTCCTCATAGATTGTAAGCTCTTGTGAGCAGGGTCCTCACTCCTCTTGTTTGAATTGTAAATTAGTTTTGTCAATATGTAATGTATGATATTGTCTGTACAATGTATCCCCTGAATTGTGAAGTGCTGCGGAATATGTTGGCGCTATATAAATAAAGATTATTATTACTATTATTATAATATATGCAAACACAGTACATAAATACAGAGCAAGGACCAAGTTCAGTACATATATACAGCACCAGAACCAAGCTCAGTACATAAGTACAGCACCAGAACAAAGCTCAGTGCATATATACAGTGCCGGAACAAAGCTCAGTACATAAATACAGAGCAAAAACCAAGCTCGGTATATATATACAGTACCAGAACCAAGCTCAATACATAAATACAGCACCATAACCAAGCTCATACATATATACAGCACCAGAACAAAGCTCAGTACATATATACAGTACCAGAACAAAGCTTAGTACATATATACAACACCGGAGCAAACCTTAGTACATAAATACAGCTCCGGAACCCAGCTCAGTATATGTATACCGCATCAAAACCAAGCTCAGTACATAAATACAGCTCCAGGACCAAGCTCAGTACATACATACAACACCAACACCAAACTCAGTATATAAATACAGCACCAGAACAAAGCTAAGCACATACATACACAACACCAGAACCAAGCTCAGTACATAAATACAACACCAGAAACAAGCGCAGTACACTGTGGTATTACTAGGAAAGACTGAGCCCCATAGAAAACTTTTGACTGGGCCCCCCCTTCCCTTGGTGCCACATACATACCCTCTTGTAGATAATGCCCCCCTGTAGATTGTGCCATGCAGCCCCCTGTGGATTGTGCGATACAGCCCCTCCTGTAGATTTTGCCACACAGCCCTCCATGTAGATAGTGCCATATAGCCCTCCTGTAGATAGTGCCATACAGCCCCCCTGTAGATAGTGCCCCCTGTAGATAGGGCCCCCTATAGAGTCCCTTATAGATAGTACCCCCTGTAAATAGGGCACCTGTAGTGTCCCCTGTAGATAGGGCCCCCTGTAGAGTCCCCTGAGGATAGGGTCCCCTATAAAGTCCCCTGTAGATAGTGCCCCTGTAGTGTTCCCTGTAGCATCCTATGGGTGCGGATACAATTGAGTGCAGGGGATCGGTTCCCGGTTCCCGTTTCACCCCAGTTCTGCGAATCGACTATCATTTTAACCACCGGTTTGGGAGAACCTGGATGAACCGGCCGGATCCCACCCCAGCAAATAACCAATCAGAACTGATTGTTACATGTCCTGCTTATTCAATGATACAATTTTACGAGCAATATGTATTTTACTTTTAGAGAACGACTCGTATTATTGACTTTTTTGTCTTTCTGCTATTAATCTACTTATTACTAAAACAGCAGACGGAATGCAAGTGATGTATTAACCATACCAAAAACAATCCTTTAATAGGAGCCTGGATTATTCATATAAACTTTATTAAACTGAAGTCTAAAGCATAACCGCTACAACAGCACTGAACAATATTAGTTTTACAGATCAACTTTAAAAAATGCATTTATTATTTATTTTTGTTGGTAGTCGCTCATGGCCGGTGTCATAGAGGTTGAATTTTCTGAAAACCCATCTAACACAATAATGAATATGAGGCCAAAGCAAATAACTCACAGCTCTAAAGCCAGCTTAACTCTATCTCTTACAGAGAAAGGTGTAGCAAAGTCGTTCCTGTGATAAATACATATGAAGCCTGCACAAAACGCTTGGGGATTATAATTGTCACCCACCCTGGATACAATTCAATCATACATTTGTAGCACTGATCTCCAAGAAGTTCAAGAGATCCAAGATTTCTTTAGAGGGAATTCGGATAAAATTGCCTGTTTCTGTTAATTCCATTAAATGCGCAACAAGTAGCTGGCCTTCTTGAGCTAATCTAACCAAAGACTTTCTTAAGACAATCCAAGTAAAAGCAATACAAAGTCCAAAAGCCAATTAATACATACGTAAAGTGTAAACTATCTGGTAAAGCACATCCCTATTCACATGTATGTAATGATTTTTTTAGTAACAGTCATTTCTGCAACAAATCTGCCATATGTCAATATACCCTTAGAGGGCTCAGTGTTCCTAAAAATTATTGGTATTATAAATTTGCCTGAATCCCCATATACAATTTGACAGGGACAACAGATTAAAATATTTATTGATTTGGCATAAAACACACAGACTACTCCCAGGCCCCGATGCAAACTTTTTACCAGGGCCCCCAACTATCCCATTTATAGCACTATGTCCCCTTTTGTGGCAGAGCGGTCTTTGTACTGTACAGTCGTGGCCCCTTCATTCAGCTGATCAGTGGGGTTGCTGGGAGTTGGGCTTCCATCAATCACTGTAAATATTGATGGTCTATTCTAAGGATAGGCCATCAATATTACAGTCTTAGAAAGCACCTCTAAGGGTATGTGCACACGACAGTGTAAAATACAGCTCCTGAATTTCAGACGTTTTTGCATGTACTTGCGTTTTTCGCGGCGTCTTTTATGGACGTAATTGAAGCTGTTCTTCATTGGAGTCAATTAAAAACGGCTCCAAATACGTCCCAAGAAGTGTCCTGCACTTCTTCGACGCGGGCGTAATTTTACGCACCGTCTTTTGACAGCGACGCGTACAATTACACCTCGTCTGCACAGAACATCATAAATCCCATTGCAGGCAATGGGCAGATGTTTGCAGACGTATTGGAGCCGTCTTTTCAAGCGTAGTTCGAAGCGTAAAACCCCTGAATTACGTCTGAAAATAGGTCGTGTGAACATACCCTAAGACACCATGCACACGACTGTATATTTCATCAGTAATTACGGACCCATTCATTTTTATTTACCACGGACACCTTTCAGTATTTTTACTGATGGGTGTCCGTGATGAAAAAATTATAGAACCTGTCCTATTCTTGTCCGTAATTACGGCACGGACTCGCCCATAGAAGCCTATAGGAGCTTCCGTAAATACTGACGGCTACGGATGTGCATCCGTAAACTGTATTTACGGAAGCGTTGCTATGCAACATGTTGGTGACATCATTTGCAGACATATCCATGTACGGATCAAATACGGATGACTATGGTTCTGTATTTACGGACAGTATTTACAGATAGATGAAAATACGGACGTGTTCATGGGGCATAAGACTAATGAACAACAGATTAAAATACTGGATTCAAATCTGATGACACAAATTAAATAAATTTCAGTCCTTTGTTCCATGGACCAAACAATACACCATGGTTTAGCAACCTTTGGCACTCTAGCTGTTGAGAAACTAAAATTTTTTCATGCCCTGACAACCAAAGGCTTTATTATTCCAGCCAAAGGCTGTCAGGGCATGCTGGTAATTGTAGTTTCACAACAGCTGGAGTGCTGAAGGTTTGCTGACCCCCTGCAATACACTATGCTTGTTAAAGGGGTTTTCCCATCAGAGACATTTATGACATCTCCACAGGAGATGTAAAAAATGACAGATAGATGTGGGTCCCACCTCTGGGACCCGCACCTATCTCTAGAATGGGGCATCCTGAATCCCATTCCACCTTTTTCTGCTCCCTCTGCCTCCCCGGCCACTGAGATACGCTGTTTCCGTAACTCCCATAGTAGTGAATGACAGTTACGGAAGCAGCATAGCATTTCCATAACTACCATTCAGTTCTATGGGACTTACAGAAACAGCATAGCTTAGCGAACTACGCTGTTTCCTAATTCATGGTCAGAATTTCAACTGCCTCTGCCGCAAAACAGAGCGGCAGAATGGGGTTTAGGGGGCCCCGTTCTAGAGATAGTGCGGGTCCCAGAGGTGGGACCCGCATCTATCTGACATTCATGACATATCCTGTGCATATGACATAAGTGTCTCTCATCGGAAAACCCCTTTAAATAGGAAAAAAAATGTTCTCCTTTATTTTTGTCCCCTTAAAAACAATGGGAACAGAAGTATGATTGAACTTGAAAAACGTTGTGCAAAAAAAATTGAGGCTCAGGCATTAAAGGAGTTTTCTGAGAACCCTCCCCAAATACAAACCAATGAAACTGCCTGGCATCATGCACCATATAGAGTAAAGCAGGAACAGCACATGCATGTTTTCCTGCTGTGACAGTGCACGCCCCCTTTCTAGTGATGTGTCGTATACTGGGCTTTTTAGATTTATGATAATTTATTCTAAATGCGCAACTATACACTTCTCTTCATTTATGCCCAGCTTTATTCACAGCTGTAACGTGACCTCCTCCCACAGGTCCTCCACTGGAGAGATGGAAGAATGAGCACTTACTCACACATTCATTTTACTGAAGTGTCTTGAGAGTGAATAGACATCACCTCCAGCCAGGACGCGATGTCTATTCACAATCCCGACACTTCGGTAACGTTTGTGTGGGACTTAATGACAGCAAGCGTGATCTCGCAAGATCACGTTGTAAATGACAGCTTACAGCATGATCTCGCGAGATTACACTTGCTGTGCTGTAAGTCCCACACAAACGTTACCGAAGTGTTGGGATTGTGAATAGGCATTGCGTCCTGGCTGGAAGCGATGTCTATTCACTCTCAAGACACTTCAGTAAAGTTAATGTGTGTGTATGTGACTGCACATCATGATCTAGCAAGATCACTATGTGCTGAGTAAATGAATGGAGAGAAGTGTATGATGCTGATTGGTCAGCGTCATACACTTCTCTCCGCAACGCCCACTTGGTCAAAAAGTAAAAACACGTCCAGTTGGGCATTAAGAAAGTCATTAGAATAAAGCTAAAATAGGTCATAACTCCGTCAAAATTTATTTTTTTTCTAAATAAAAAACACTGCTGTAATCTACATTACAGCGCCGATTACATTATGTAGAAGATAGGGCACTTATAATGTGGTGACAGAGCCTCTTTAAGTAAATAAGGGCGAAGTAGCCTGGAATTTCTCTATATAGTACCAGGGCTAGAAAAAAATATAACAGGCTGATGTCAGATGGGGTAATTGCCCACGACGCAAGAGAAGGATGTGCTGTATATCACCAGAAAAAAAACCAAGATATCCTAGAAGAGTGTTAATAATACACTTTGACATTGGGTGGATGGAGATAGTTGATATATAAAGGAAAACTCCATAATTGTTTGATTTGCTCATATATAGCCTACATTTTTTTTTATAGAAGCACGCAGCGTATCCGCCCTGTGTGCCGTAGGGACTTCCGGACGAAAAACCACACCAAATTGTGGTGCAGGTTTCAGGCCAGAATGTCCGCTGTGGAAAACTCCACAGAGAAATTTAAAAAAAAAACGATACTTACCATGGCGACACATCCCTCCAACGTCCTGACGTCAGACGCTCTGCAGCCCTGGGATGACGTTTCATCCCATGTGACCTCTGCAGCCTGTGATTGGCTGCAGCGGTCACGTAGGTTGAAATGTCATCCCAGTAGGCCAGCCTGGAGGAAGAAACACAGACTTCTGGGTAAGTATAAGATTTCTTTTTTTTCTTGAGCAAAAAAACGCAACATCTATATGTTGCGGGTTTTACCTCTCCATTGATTTCAATGGGGAAATTCCGCAAAAAATAAGCAGCGTTTATGCAAATACAATTGACATGCTGTGGAATAAATCTCTGCACCGCATCGCATGTCAATTTCTAAACGTTTTTTTCCACTCATTATTTACGCAGCGTGTGGCAGAGATTTGTTCCAATCTCATCCACTCTGCTGCTACTGTAATATGCCGCGGATTTTCCGCAACTAAATCTGTTGCGGAAAATCTGCCGTATTTACGCTACGTGTGAACTAGCGCTTATAGTGTAGCAAACAGATTTTTGGATTACCCTGGATATAATAAAAAATACTATATAGAGAGTTCCTGCCTAGCATCTGTTATAAATAGCTGGAAAAAACAATGCTATCATTTCAATGACGCAGCAATGAAGATGTTTATTGCTATGTGTAATGTCATTCAGTCTCTAGTCTAAGCCAGATAATTATTTCAAGAAAATAGCAGGCCACCCAAAGACCACATCTTAGTTTTGTCAAACTGTGACAAAACTGAAGGCCCCTTGAATCAATTGTATCACAATCAATTGTACACAATTGACATCACTGGCTAAGCAAGGGAACCTTAGGTTCCCTTGCCCGCTATTCAGCCTTCTTTTTTTTTATGCTGGCGGCACGATGACGTCATTCTGCTGGATGCGGCCTGGTCAGAAGAGACTAGGCCTGCATCGTCTGAGAAGAGGACGGCGCTGGAACGGGGACAGGTAAGTGTGGCACTAACTACAGGGGTGTCGCATCTACAGGTGGGGCTGTGTGGCGCTTTCTATAAGGGGGTGCTATCTACAGGGGGGCTGTTTGGCGCTATCTACTAGGTGGCTGTGTGGCGTTATCTATAGGGGGGTGTGTGTGGCACTATTTACAGGGGGTGCTGTGTATAATGCTATTTACAGTGGCTGTGTGTGGCGCTATCTATAGGGTTGTGTGGCACTATCTACAGGGGGTAGTGCTATTTACAGGGGGTTGTGTGTGGCACTATCTACAGGGGGGTTGCGTGTGGCACTATCTACAGTGGGGGTGTGTGTGGCAATATCTACACAGGGGTTTTGTGTGGCACTATCTACAGGGGGGTTGTGTGCGGCACTATCTACAGTGGGGGTGTGTGTAGCACTAATTACAGCGGGCTGTGTGTGATGTTATCTAAAGAGGGGGGTGTGGGGCACTATCTATGGGGGCTCTGTGTGGCGCTATCTATAAGGGGGGCAGTGTGGTGTGAGGCTATCTATGGGTGGGTGGTTGTCACTATTTACAGGGGGTGCTGTGTGTAATGCTATTTACAGGGGCTGTGTCTAGCGCTATCTATAGGGGGTGTAGCGATATCTACAGGGGGGTGTGTGGGGCACTATCTATAAGGGGGTCTGTGTGGTGCTATCTATAAGGGGGACTGTGTGTGATGCTATCTACAGGGGGGGGTGTGGGGCACTATCTACAGTGTGTCTGTGTAGATCGTTTTTCTAAATAAAAAGCACTGCTGTCACCTACATTATAGCGCCCATCTCCTTATGTAGGCGATAGGGCACTTATAATGTGGTGACAGAGTCTCTTTAACAATAGTTACGGCGCGGCAGGGCGGACAAGGGGGGCCCTAGTTTGGATAACATCCAGGGCCTATGGTCTACTTAATCCGCCACTGATTATATCACTTGTTTTATTTTGTCATTCCAAAAATAGAAATATTAGGGTTTGATTTATGTTTAACCAGAAGACCGAATACCATCACTCAAAAAAAATACAAAAAATTCGACAGAATTAGTTAATAACTTCAGTTTCCCTAATATGATAGTGTTAGGTGGAACTCACATGTGGCAGATTTGTTTCTGAAATAACTGTCTTTCCCATTTAGGGTAGGAACACACACAACGTATTCAGTGCGGATACCCTGCGTTAAACTGTGCAGCATAACCGCCATGAACACCACAGGGAATGCCATCTGGCAAATGGCACCACATTGTGATGCGTTTTTCCGGCTGAATTTCTGCTTTGAACGTTTTTTTGTTGTTTTTTCCGGTGCCGCTTCGTACTTACCCCTCCCTCTTCTCGGTGCGTAGGGACATCTGAGGTTTTTATGTGCGTTTTTTTGGGCAGATATTTACTGTGTGTGATCCTTTCCTTAGGGTAGGAACACACAGCGTAAAAACTGCGGATTTTCCACAACCGATTAATTGCGGAAAATCCGCAGCGAAATACAGTAGCAGCAATGTGGGTGAGATTTTAACAAATCTCGCCCCACACTGCGGTAAATATCCGGCAAAAAAAATGCACAGAAAATTCAACTGCGGTGCTGTTACTTCAACCGCAGCATGTCAATTAATTCTGCGGATATGCAACTCTTCTGTTGAGGGTTTACCCATTGAATTCAATGGGGTTCTTAAACACAAAGCAGTGTGTGTTGCGATATTTGCGGCGGAATCACAGCGATGCGCCGCAAAAACTGCAAGTAAGAAAAAATATATATCAAGTTATACTTACCCAGAGCTCCCTGCTTCTTCTCCAGTCCGGCTTCCCTGGATGACGTTGCAGGCCATATGACCGCAGCAGCCAATCACAAGCTGCAGCATCACATGGCCTGCAACGTCATCCCAGGAGGCCGGACTATGCGCCGAGAAGAGGAAGGGGGTAAGTATGAACGTTTTTGGTTTGTTTTTTTCCGGCGCCCCTTCGAACTGGAAATTCTGCCGTAAAAACGCATCACAACGCTATTTTCCAGACGGCATTCCCTGCGGTGTTCAGGGCGGATACTCTGCGCAGCTTAAGGCAGTGTATACGTACTGGATACGTTGTGTGTGTTCCTACCATTAACTCAATGGAGCTTGCAGAAATGTACACAAATGCTGCATAAACAATCCCATTCAGATGTATGGAACAAGTTTTCAGTCAAAGAAATTTCTGCAACAAATCTGCCAAGTGTGAATATACCTTATTTATGCACCTTTGGACAAGCATTTACAATGCCGTTCGGTCTATATGCAGTGTAAGGGTATGTTCACACGAGGGCGTCCGTTATGGCTGAAATTACGGGGATGTTTCAGCCTGAAAACATCCCCGTAATATCAGCCGTAACGGCATGTGCAGGCGCTTGAACGTCGCGTCCATTACGGGCGTAATTAGCACTGCTATTCATTGGAGTCAATGAATAACGGCTCCAATTACGGCCAAAGAAGTGACAGGTCACTTCTTTGACGCGGGCGTCTATTTACGCGCCGTCTTTTGACAGCGGCGCGTAAATTACGCCTCGTGTGAACAGACAAACGTCTGCCCATTGCTTTCAATGGGCAGATGTTTGTCAGCGCTATTGAGGCGCTATTTTCGGACGTAATTCGGGGCAAAAACGCCCAAATTACGTCCGTAAATAGGCCGTGTGAACATACCCTAAGAATGTAAGGGATGAGTTGGTTATATACCGGAATACTAAAAGCAACCTTGAAGGGGAATCATAAATGTGGACATTGTTCAAATTGTAAGGACATGTAGACAGACAAGATCCTGCATGCGGTTGCAGCACAACATAATGTAACACATTAATATCACATTGTTCATATTTTGTTTTCTTTTGTCTGTGTCACTTTTTATATATTTGTAAAACTATCTACAAGCCTTTGATAAATTTTGTGAGCATGTTTGTTCTCTAACTACTGGTGAAGGTATCCCTAGTTTGATTTAACATATAAAGAATGTGCATAAGGGTGACCCAGCATCGCTTTCGTTTGTGAGTCTACAGAGGGTGCCCACCCAGAAGAATGGTTTGGATAGTCATACAATCCAATTGGCTTCACATGTAATAAAGAGATAAGAACAGATACATTAGGATCATTAGGTTTCAAGGATAGGAACGATCTATTGGCAAGACTATATATATTTTTGACCTGGGATACATTGTTTTTATTGATTTGTTATTTTGTATCGGCTTTAACTTTTGTAAATAGTAAGAGGAAACATTGTAATTGATGTCATTAGTGACGCATGGCTAGGGATTTAAGAGTGGTTACGCTATCTCCCATCAAACCTTCAAAAAGCATCAGCAGAAGCGTGGCAACCGGTAAACATGTGTCTGTCCTTGTGTAATACCTGCAAGAAGCACTGCAATAAAGGATTGCTACTTACATAAAAGGGAAAGTGTCGAGGATTTGTTCTCGTGTTCATTTCAATATATTATGGAACTTACTTGACACTGAGCACCACATGTAAATCTGACTTATTGCATCACAGTTCTTAATGATTTGGTTGCCCCATAAACAGACATTAAAATTTGAGTAGCACCAGCCGTTTCTCCAATTAATAGTAGGGACAGTGTAGGGACACACCCTATTGACAAGGGGAATGGTAACGACCAGTTGTCAATTTATTCATGTATTCCCAGGATGAATAATAGAGGAATAGTACAAAGTAAGGTTCTAAGAAAAGATGTTCCTAAATTGTTATTTTATGGGGAATGCAATTATTACTAAAACAGACATATCAGGAGAAAACTTTTCTGTACATATTTTGTAAGCACTGGAAGGGACACAAAAGTGTAAATCTATCTAAAACATTTTACCATAATAGATCTGGTCTTTGTAGTACAATATAACTTTGATTATTACAACACAAACAGGACATTACAGAGGGAACACAATACATGGAGGTCTTGCAGTAATTGTAACCACACGAGACCTGTCCCGATCTGTCCCATGTTACTGAATGTGCTATGTAACTAAGTGAACATCCATTGAATAGAGGGTTAACTGCAATTCTAAGACTTGGGTGTTACAAGTGAGCTGACACTCTGCATCAGATTTTGATTATAGCACAAATAGGTTTCTGAACTGAACTTGGAAATCATACAACCTGATAAATATTTATGGTGATGCTTCATGCCAGAAGCTTTACAATCATTGTATATCTTGGACTAAATAACTTATTAATATATGTTTCTGCTACAACACCAACCCAGGAGAATGTGGCTTAATTAATACGGATACAGCACTGGCATCGCTGTGTAATTCACTGGCAAGTTATGTTTCATTTAAGTAGACTTCTTCCCGTAACCATACTTGCATTTTAGTATTATAATCCTCAAGTTGGCAAGCAATAGAGGAAAATATAATGTATATGGCATTCTCTCATAGCAGTTCCATTCACAGCTGAGGAAATAGTAAAAAAAATAATCTTAATGAGATAATTGTATCTAATTTCTAAATGGCAATGTAGGATTAGAAAAAGAAATCTTATTTAAATCAGGCATTTATTATAATTAATTTTTTTTACTATTTTATTTTATGGGGCTATACCTAAACTAAAATAAACAAATCTTGCATTATTGCCATTTTCACACTGGCCACTAGAACATACACAAGCTGACACTTCCTATTTTCTGCAGCTAAATTGTTGGCTGTGCTGTGTAGACTGGGACAGAATGAGCAGAGGGCAGGGATTTAGTGGCATATCTATTGTACTGCTGGGGGAATAGCTAAGGCAGGATAGCAACATTATACTCTATACACACAGGTAAGGCGCTTTATGCAGCTCCTCTGTCACTCCCCTGTCTCTAGGAGAGGGAGCTGAGCTCATTGTTCTTTTTCCTCCAAACATAGTGTTGTGCATTTGTGCTTAAAAGTTCTACTTTTGTCTCATCTGTCCAGTAAACACTTTCCAGAAGCTTTGTGGAACATCCAGGTGGTCTCGAACAAACTTAAGACAGGCCACAATGTTCTTTTTGGAACAGCAGCGGCTTCCTTCATGGTGTCCTTCAATAACCACCATTCTTGTTTAGTGTTTTTCTAATAGTGAATACATCAACAGAGGTTTTTAACAGAGGTTTGTAAAGTCTTCTATAGGTATTGCCCATTGTTCTTTTGGAGTGAACTTAAAGGGGTTGTCCCTGAATCAACAATAATCACCTATCAAATAATTGTGTGATTGCTGGGGGCCCCAAAGCTGGGACCCTCACTGATTGTGAGAATGGGGGTCCCAAACCACCCGTTCCTCCTTACTGCTGAACCGCAGTAAGGAGGACTTTGATTAGAGTGGTGGTCAAGCATTCAAGGTCTATGGGAATTGCAGAAACAGCCGAGTAGAGCGCATGTCTATTTCAATCAGTCCCATAGACATTAAATGGAGCGTTGGGTGGCGCTTACGACGCTCCTCACTGTTGAGATCCCAGTGGTGGGACCCCCAGCGATCAGACAATTACCCTCTACTCGGTGGATAGGTGATATTTGTAATAGGTGATATTTGGTTTCTGGGACTTTAACAGGACACCCAGTAGCAACACTCCCGAATTTTCTCCATTTGTAGACAATTTCTCTAACTGTGGATTGATGTACATCCAGGCCTTTAGCAATGCTTTTGTAGTCTTATATATTTCTCAGTAACCAGTCATTGTGTGCCTTTTTTAGATGAGCAAAGCACCTGTGAAACACATATTACCAATTAGTCCTTGGAAAAGTCATTAACACAGAGGTTCACTTACTTTTTCTCCCTGCACTGTGTATGGTTTCCCAATATGCTCAATAAAAGACATAAACAGTGCAACTATTTGTGTGTTATTAGTTTATTTAGATTGCATTTGTCTCCACTCGTCTAGGAAGGCTTTCACAAGTTTTTGGAGTGTGTCTGTGGGAATGTGCAACCATTCAGTCAAAAGACCATTTGTGATGTCAGGCACTGATGTTAAACGAGAAGATCTGGCATGTAATCTGCATTTCAATTTATCCCAAAGGTGATCCATGGTGTTGTATTCAGGGCTCTGTACAGGCCACTTGAGTTCCTACACATAAAACTTGTCAAGCCATGTCTTTAGGGAGCTTGATTTGTGGGGCACAGTCATACTGGAAAAGGAAAGGACTTTCCCTAAACTGTTCACACAAAGTTGGAAGCATACAATTCTCTAAAATGTCTTTGTATACTGTAGCATTAACGTTACCCTTCACTGGAAATACATCAAAATAGGAAGTGTCATCTATAAGACTGCCAGATAGTGAAACGTGATTCATCACTCCAGAGAACATTTTTCCATTAATCAAGAGTCCAGCGAGGACGTGCTTTACACTACTCCAGCCGACACTTGGCATTGTGCATGGTGATCTTAGGCTTCTTAGCTGCTCTACCATGGAAAGCCATCCCATGAAGCTCCCGACACCTTTCTAGTGCTGATTTCACTTCCAGGTAGTTAGAATAACTCACTACAAGGTTTCAAAGTAGAATCAGAGATTTTTACACATCTTGAACTTCTGCATCGCTCTATAAGTTTGTGTGGCTTACCACTTCATGTCTGAGCTATTGTTACTCCCTGCCACTTCCACTTCACAAGAATAGAACTTACAATTGAATGGGGCAGATTTGGCAGATCAAAAATGTCAATAACTGATTTGTCGCATAGGACATACACATATTACAAAGAAAGTTGCATTACATAAATTAAAGATTAAAGGGTATGCCCACATTTGCAACCATTTTCTTATTGCACCAATGCATCTGAAAAATAAAAATGAAGCAACCATTTTTTGTATTAGCTCCTCTGCCGACATATATGTCTACCCGATTACAGGCTACAAACAAACCTGTGTAGTCTGATACTTCAGTCATCCTTCTATCTGTTCCCTACTTCTTCCTAACCGAATGAATGTTAGCAAGAAGCAGTAGACACAATCTGATCGACGATCTAATGTGCATGGGGGTGGCCATGACCAACCCACGATAGCAGACTTTGGGGAAAGATGTATTGGCCATGTTGTATTTAAACGTGTTCGATCCTTTATTCTCCTGAGAAAAACTTGCAGCAGCATATCCATCTTTTGGGATTAAGACCAGAAAACTTTTATCATTATATGGCATACTAACATCATTGTAGTCATGTTCAGAGTGTCCATCTAATCAGTGTGGTATGTAATTATGTGTAGGTAAAATTAGATAAATGACATCAATTAAATTCCATCTCATTGAAAGCATAGGGTAATATTTGAGTATCTCACCTGACTGCATACATATCTGCAGCTGCAAAATCTCTGCTTTTAATTAAAAAATATATATATATAATTAAACTAAACTGACAATAAATAAATTCGGCAGAGCATAAAGAAGGAGGTAGATGGTAGCTTATTCCAAATCCTTAGGGCCCATTCACAGAAATGTGAATCTCGTCCGTGTGATGCGCACGGAAATCACGCACAACACACGGACCCATTGCGAGAGTCCGCTGCGTGAAACTCACTGCATGTCCTATATTGGTGCGCTTTCACGCACCTACGCGCCCATTGAAGTCAATGGGTGCGTGAAAACCACGCACAGCACACAGATGCCCATTCCTGTGCTGTGCGTGACCTGCGCATCAATTCCATTAAAAAAAATGTGCTTTGCGAATGTGTGAAAAACGCATGCCACCCCCAAAGCACAGATGCAATAACGCAACGCACATGGACCAGATTTACAATTTATGAAAACCTGTCACACTCGTGTGAATTGTTTAACCATAAAGACAAATATTTATAAATTTTTGCAGGTGGCCTTCACTTTTGTAAAACAGTTTTCAGGATTTACCAGTAAATCCATTGTATTGACCCAAGCTCCAAAGCTCGGACGAGTCATTGCTTTCCAGTTTTCTAGCAATTTGTAGGGGTGTAAGCCCAGCCAAGATATTATTTTGCTTTCCCTCAGTTCCCATTTTAATTCCTAGGGTTCAGCGGGGGTATTTCATTCTTAAAAGTAACCTTAATCTCATTCACAATCTTCATACAATAGTGATGGAGCTTGGTACATGTCCACAACATATGAAAAAGATCTGAATTATTCTTTCTACGTCTTGGAGAGTTGGTATTATAATTTAAGTGAAATCTGTTAAAGGAACAGTGTCATCACAAATAATTTTTTTATATGTTAAAGATGTTAGTGCTTTATTAAAAACGTTTATATTTATTTGTGTGTTTGTGTTTTACTTTTTCTTATTTTTACACTTTTTCTTCCCTATGGGGGCTGCCATTTTTTGTTCCATTTCTGTATGTGTCGATTAACGACACATACAGACATGGAATACGGCAGCCACAGTCCCATAGGGACTGCGAACGGCTCCCGTCCCATTCACTTGTGTGTACGGCATCTGTGTGGGAACTGCGCATGCGCCGCTCCCACACAGTCCAATTTGAAATTGGCGCCGTCCGGCGCCATTTTCCTGTGGACCGGAAGTCGCGGCCGGACAGTAATATTACTACTTCCGGTCGCGGCTTCCGGACTTGTGCACTTGGACCAGCGGCAGCAGATGGAACGGACGGGCCGGAGGGAGCCGCGGCGGCAGGAGCAGGTAAGAGATTTCAATGTATTTTCGTGTTTGTGTGTGTTTACTACTGTATGTAAACCTACTACACTGTGTGTTAGCTCAAAAAATGGCGACACACAGTGTAGGAGGTTACACCGTTCGAACCCCTCGTTTATCCCGGCACTAGCCAGGATAAAGGAGGGGGGGGGATGCTGAGAGCTCACTAGAGCGAGGGCTTTTTACCCAATTTTGCAATGCTGCAATTTTGGGAATAGCTCCATCTAGTGACCAGAAATGGGTAATACTATAAATTAGAATTAATTTATAATATTTCCTGACTCGTGAAAAAAATAAAAAAAATTTGAACAATGTTTAATCACCCACACACTAAATGCTTAATTTAAAAAAAAACAACATGTTTTTCTGGCAACACATTCCCTTTAAGCAGTTGTGGCATACAATGAAATGGATAAAGAATAAGTCATTGATCAATTCTAAACAAGTTATTCTTCTTGGGATATAATTGGAACTATCTGTAACGCATCTCTCCATTAACTTTGTGTGAATCCATAACATCATTCCACTTTTTAAAAACTCCTTTTTATGATATTGTCCTTATGATTGCCATTTAAACGACTATATATTTTGCCATTGCCCCTTTTTTAGACTTACTATTTAATTAAATAATAAGGAAAAAAACATCTTCTACAACCTTATAAGCTTCCATATTATTTTGAGAATTAATTGCGCGACACAGTTGTTAATAATATTTTTTTATTTTATTTATTATCATATTTTTATTTTGTAAAACAAAACCTTTGTTAAAAATCTTAGAAACATTAATCTTTCCTTTGTTCTCACAAAATAAGAGGCATGAAAGATAAATACCCTTTTATATTCAAAATCTTTTTTACTCTATCCCAAACTGTAGCATTTTCCCTGTACAAAACTCGAAGTGCCCCCCAATTTTAAATAAACCTGCCAAGTGCCATAGATACATTAAAATTCTCCCCCCCCCCACCCTCCAGAGTTTATTATCTTTACCTAAACACTCCATTAGACATAGTTGGGCATCAAAAAAATATATTCAGAAATTAGGCAGACACTTCATTTTCAATGGTTGCCTGAGCTACTTCATGATTTTTTCCTTCCCCATATGAATTCACTAATTATGGAATCTAAGGTTTGAAAATATTTATCTGAACTCGAGATAAGACTGTTTTCAGAATGAACAAACTTTGAGGGAGGATTATCATCTTCCAAATGTAACCTTAGCTACCATTATTATGGGTAATTTTTGCCACACAAAAAATGCTTAGTGTATACTAAGGAAGACCTCCAGTGGTAACACAACTTTCCATGTCTGCATTCCCCACCTGACTGTATACTACACTCTAAACTTATTTTATGTATCCTGTACTTACTTTTTGAACTGCTGCCTTGTCTGTGCTTAGAAAAAGCCTCCATCTTGATTCTTAGATTTCCCCAGCTTTCTCTTCCTCTCTGCTTTGCTATCAACCCCATAATGCTTCAGCACAACATCACATGACCAGCTAAATACCATACCATTTCTGCATGCTGGGGGACACTGTGATTATCATTCTCTCTATATTCTCCTAAATAAGCTGAGAAACCATAAGAATACAGACAGGGAGGTTGCACTATATTGTTACCTTTGGGACAGGAACCTGTCTAAGTATCAGTGGTAGCTGATGATGGAAACTTCTGTCCCCTCCTGTGCAAACCTAGTGTGGTCCAGGAACTGCTGAAGCCTGTGATGGGTGACACATAGATCTCCATAGAATCAAGTAGAGAAAGCGTGTCACTGAGCCGGATTCACACGGCTGCTAAGCAACCATCCAAGTCTGATATATAGAGATAGAAGCAACAAGAAAAATAACAGGTGAGAGACTGACACATGGAATACCATAATAGCACACATGGTAAAGTTTAGTTTTGGCCAGAGTGTCTCTTTAATGCTCCAATACAGTTTATACGAATTTATCAAGTTTCAAGACCATCTTCTATCCTGAATACATTAGTTGGATACAATAGATTTCTGTGGACAACAGACTTATATACAACTGCAATTGAATGCAGCACTTTAAGTATATAAAATGAACTGGTAAAATACAAAAAATATCAATATTAGTATTGGACAATATACTGTTCTGGACATCTCACATCTGGGAATTATAATGACCTGTTTATTTTTGTACAGGAAGTCTCACCGCTGCCCTTTGTGTCCTCATGACCAATATTTCTTTATATCTTAAGGCAGAAGATTTCCCAAATTTTTTATTCATTACCATCAAATGTTTTTTCAGATACACTGTGCGCTACTATTCACTGTGCCACAAGTGAGGGCATACCAGCAAACCAGTGCAAGAAGTCCTGCATAGAAATGGTCCACTCACTATCTGTACTTTCCACATTATTCAGTACTTATTATTGATATTATTTAACCGGAGCAGTAGCCTAGGATGACAAGTGCAAGAGAAAAAAAACTCACAACCAATAATATCGCCCAAATCAAAGTACAAAGAATAGAATACTCAAATATGAAAACATTTTGGTTCTCCCGGACCTGCACAAAAGTTTCACTAAACTTTAAGGATATGCGGCAACTGGCATTGTGGAATATGGTGCCAAGACATGTGTATGGATAGGAAGCACCAGCACTGGATGGATGGTCAGAGCACAGGTAGACAACATATGCAACGATGGGAAGCAAAACAAGTGTATTCCCAATTACTTGTTCAAGTAATCCTCAAATATTCCACTGCACTGACATTCCCAGCTTTGAAAGTCAGCGCAGTCGTTAACAGGTTAGCACTCTTGCCTCGCAACACTTACACTTGCCTCACAACAATGGGGTCCTGGGTTTAAATCCAGTCAAGTGCTACATACTGATAGGTTAACACGCTCCTAAACATTTGAATCCCAAATTGCAGGACATGTTTAATCCCACCCAGGAATGCCCCAAACTATCTGGATACACCCATTTAAACACACTGAGAGGGAGGCGGAGAGAACAGGGAAGTGTTTGGGTTACCTTGTATGCAAGTGGGTGACCAGATAACCAAAAATGTTTCTTCATAGTCTCCAAATTGGCAACTTCCTGCCTTTATTAACAGTGGGAAGAGGAGCTCTGGAGCACATACTGCTGCTATAATGAGTAAAATACTTACGATATAGACTTAGACAAGATGAAAATTCTTGAAAACATGTGCATTTTATTATATGGGTGGAAAGAACAAGTTTAACATTTTAAAAAATCAGCAAAACTTTTTAATACAGTAACTATTCTAACTTTAGTAATTATACCCCACCCCCAGTCACATGCTGTAACAGCAATTACAGCATGTGACAAGACATAATTGCACTTTGGATTAGGAAATATTTGGCATCACTTATGATTGGAGAATTAGGATAGTTTTACAGCAGTTTGTAGACATCGAATGAACATGTCCCGGTTCTATTGCTCGCTTTGTATTCATGCATTATTCTTCTCAATCCTCTTAGTTTCAGCTATCAGATGGCAGCAATATAAATCCTTTTACAGGGGAAAATTAGACAGTGCCTTTTAACAGCCTGACTTTCCTGGAAGAAACAGCTCCACGCAAGGATGTGAACTTTATACAAATAAACTGACCTATTAATTCTAAGTTTATTAAAGTAGATGGAAGTCTTCCTGATAATCAAATTAGGTGAGAAGGCAAACCACAGTTATTTCTTAAAGATGAGCCTCCCGCTGGGAACGTGAGAACTTAAAACCATATCAGGTTATACCAGGGGACGCCAATGTGTGATCCTAAACTGTTGTATGGAAAGGAGAACATAACACACAAGCATTGTGCAGGTTTATTATACTCGTGCCAAATACATAAAAAATATGAAATGGTCTATATATCCCACACATTCCGCTGGTTAATAGTTTACTCCAAGGACACATACATACTCACTCATTTTAAGGCCTGATGTTGTCCATGAAGCTCAAAAAGAGAGTTAAAAGTCTGTTATAATCTACAATACAGATAAAATCTAATATAAACAAATGACTGGCTATCAAACAAGACTACCCATGAAAAAAATGGGAAAATAGGCAACAATAAATAAGTAATAATATATAAAATACATATTTTGATAAATCCAGTTCTCAGTTTTCATTATAATTAATTTGCACATATAAAAAAGCATTAGTACATACAAATTGTGTTTTTCTGCATCTTGGACTTTGCAAGAGGTTACATATTCTTTCTAAAGGTTCAACCAAGGTCCACAGATTTAATGTTTTCAGCAGCTTATTTTTAAGCTTTGCTGTGTAGACTGGGGTAGCGTCAGCAGAGTCATTTAATTGCTATTAGGGATTGGGGGTTTAATGAAATACGACAACTGTATTGCACTGCTGGAGGCCTAGATAAGGCAGGATTGCAACATTATACTTACAGAAAATGCTCTGTAAGCTCTCCTGTCACACCCTGGTCTCTGGGAAAAGAGCTGCCACTTACTGGAGACTGTAATAGTCTCACTTTTCAAAAATACACTTTTCTAACCAATAACTCCCATTCATTGCAGCTGCCATAACGTGTATACACATCCTGCTGCCCTGTCTATAATAAGGAAGTGTGTGCCTCCAATATGGCCGCTCCCAAGAAAGTTTTAAATAAAAAGGGGCAAGATTTAGAACTAGAACAAACATGTTGGAGCAGATTTACTATTCAAATTCACCCAGAATTCTAGCGCACATGCTGTGTGCCACATTTTTTGAGACTTTTGTGCCACGGTGACAAGGGAATGTGACTTGGTGTATAATCGGTGTGGTCTACCTGGAAGGAGCACGTCTTAGAATAAGCCACCAAGCGCCAGAATGTTTGTGCAAAAATGAAGGGTAAACAAAGCCAAAAATTATCTCATGGTTCAAACCAATCTCTGAGTTTTCTTTACTATATCTGTCAAGACTCCGTGATATCCAGTGACTATCAGTCATTTAGATCAATAGTAGGAAAAACGGATTGTTCACCCCCCCCTCCCCCCGGGCTGCTTACTATCCAAATTACTCGTTTGAAGATTTTTAGACAAGTAGTTTCCAAACGATTTATTGTACATGAAAGCGACACGTTTAGAAGCTGGACCGGCTTTTTCCTCAGGCATAACACACTATGTGTTGTATGAACTCTATCCTGATGTTTACTTGTGAACAATTGTTATTTGAGAAAAGATAAAACAATACAATGGTTAACACAATAGAGTAAACAGAAGATGGTTGTAGGATTGGCAGATATCTTGTATTATGAAATGAACACGTTTCCATGTGTACAAAGTAGCACTCAATAATTCTAGCTCTGCACTCTCAACTCTTCCCACTTGCCCTGACGCCAAGCTGGACCAGTCCCCAGAAGACTAACATTCTGTGTATTGATTTTATATTCTTGCCTCTACTTTATTGTTCTGCTATTCAGTTTTCTCGCCCCACAATTTTCCAACCACATTTGGCAGCCTAAGTGTAGCCAAAGGTATGGAAAAGCAATATATAACTACAGACTTCGCTAAATTCTATATTTCACCTCAAGAAAAGGAGTCATTTTTATGAGATAAATTCCGATTGTTACATACTTGTGTGAATTTATTTGGCAGAAATGTTTATGTATATTTAGGTGTTTTCATAAATTAGAACCTAAAATATTTTTGGCATACTCTGAACCAATGAAGTAAAATAAGAAATTACAGCTATAATCAGAGTATTGTACATTTTTATATTTTACATTTACTGTCTACAAATGAGCCACTGATGTTGCTTTTGATATTTATTTCTTTTACCTGCAATTTTTTTTCATAAAAGAAAATGATTTTTCCATTATTTATATATGTGTTATGTTAGGCTTTGTTCACACTGATGTCCTGGCTCCTGTTTATAACAAAAGGCCATGGTGCTGTGCTGGATTCGTAGTATGGCAGTTCCAAATAGCAACCAATGGAGACCTTTGACATGTAATGGGGTTGGGGTTGTGTTGAGGTTTCTATTGAACTGATGGCAGGAATAGCGCTGGATGCTACAATATTCTTGCCAACAAAAAGTGACGGAACCCCCAACAAAGGTCCTAACGCCAATGTGAACAGAGCCAAATGCCAATAGAATGTAAATGATTTCCCTTTTATGTTACTCTGTTATAGTTTCATAGTTTGCAAGGTTAGTTAAATACTAAAGACACAAGTCCATAAAGTTCGGGAGTTTATTGTCCATTGTGTTGATCAACAAGAAGGCAAATACAAAAGTTACCAGTCCCACTATGAACTCTATGGTGGCGAC
Organism: Rhinoderma darwinii; assembly: GCF_050947455.1. Lineage (NCBI taxonomy): Eukaryota > Metazoa > Chordata > Amphibia > Anura > Rhinodermatidae > Rhinoderma > Rhinoderma darwinii. Next base: position 40,085,401 of record NC_134693.1, on the reverse strand, counting down.
TGGCGTGAAGTGACAGTGCAAGAGCAAGCGGGGAGGTGAGTACATGACAATTACAATGCCTCCTCCCGTCTCTCTGTACAGTAACTAATGCATATGACTAAAGCAAGCGTACAACTCTCTCCTATATAAGTCAATAAGTTATTTTCTTACTTGGTTTTCTTATGTCCAGGTGTTTGCCGTAAAGCAAATCTATGCAGCTGCCGTTCCAGCAATTCAGACAAAATGGCTGCCCCATCACAGATTCCAATTTACAGAGTCCTACAGTTTTCCAAATCTTTAGCTATAAAATACAACCATTTTGTTATGTTTGCAGACCTATGGTAAGTATAAAAACTACAATAAACAGATCTGTGTAGTAAATTTATATACATATTCAAATTTTTTTCTAAATAGTCCCGATAGTTTGATTCTTTCTTGATAATGTAACCCACCCATGGATCTAATTATTCACATTGCCCATCCCTGAAACCTCTCCGGCTCTACTATGTCATTCTTATACTGTACACTGGAGCCCTACATTGTACATAGTATTCCAGATGTGGTCTGACTAGTCATTTCTATAAAGGTAGCTTTATGCAAGTCCTTCAGACTTAATAAAACAATTCACGGAGCACATAGGAGAAAAATAAGATAAATGACTTTGCATCAGTATAGAAAAATGTCATCAGAGTGATATCTTTAGCTGTGACCGGAGGAATATAATCATATAATCGTAGAGGATCGCGTATCTATAAAAAAAAATCATGTTTTCCGTTAAGCTCTATAAGTAATAACTATTTGACAGTCACCGTTCCATCTCAACAAGCAAACTGCTTCTTAAGCTAAGTTCACTTAAACATTTAGAGTGTCTTTGCCGGTCAGTTTATATTAGCAGAGAGTAGGAAGAGTAAGTCTGGAATATCTGCTGCAAAACAAATATATACAAAATAAAGACTTGTTTTCCTGTCTGTTCTTCCCACATCTGTATTATAATTGTTGAGCATTTAACTGAAGCCTGGAAACAATATGCGATTATCCGGAGCTTTTGTTTAACTAATATGTGAACAAAGTAAACAGGAACATAGGTTCTACACATGCACAATAGATTCTACCACTAACTTCTGTACCAGATGAAACTGAGATTATAATCACTTTTGCGCTCCTGCGTACTGATACGCTAAATTATAACTAAATGCAAATGAATGACATACTATAAGCACTGGAAACTGGTTGGAACACAAAAAATACGTTTGTGATACATTTCATCAAGCAGACATCACACAAATTATCAGGAAATCCCACTGTACTCAGTACCCATCACTCACCACTGAGGGCATGTTCACACACTTAGAAAAAACGTCTGAAAATACGGAGCTGTTTTCAAGGGAAAACAGCTCCTGATTTTCAGACTTTTTTAAGCCACTCTCGATTTTTGCGGCATTTTCGCTGTGTTTTTTACGGCCGTTTTTGGAGCTGTTTTCTATAGAGTCTATGAAAAACGGCTCCAAAAACGTCCTAAGAAGTGACCTGCACTTCTTTCTTGCGGCTGTTTTTTAACCCGGCCGTTTTGAAAAACGCCCACGAAAAAACGGCCCATCGGAACAGAATGCTGTTTTCACATTGAAATCAATGGGCAGATGTTTGGAGGCGTTCTGCTTCCGATTTTTCGGCCGTTTCTGGGCGTTTACGGCCGTGTGAACATACCCTTAATATGTTCACTTCTTCTACTCTGATGAGTTGAACCTCTTTCACATATGTTTCTTAGCATAGCATTGTGTGCACAGTGGTAGTTACACAGTTAGGGCTTATTCAGACGAACGTGATATACGTCCGTGCAACGCGCGTGATTTTCACGCGCCTCGCACGGACCTATATTAGTCTATGAGGCCGTGCAGACAGTCCGTGATTTTTACGCAGCGGGTGTCCACTGCATAAAACTCACAACATGTCCTATATGTGTGCGTTTTTCGCGCATCACGCACCCATTGAAGTCAATGGGTGCGTGAAAATCACGCGCACCACACGGAAGCACTTCCGTGGGACGTGCGTTATTCGCGCAACAGCAGTGAAAAGTATGAATGAAAACAGAAAAGCACCACGTGCTTTTCTGTTTACAAACATCCAAACAGAGTGTCATAATGATGGCGGCTGCATGAAAATCACGCAGCCACGCATCATATGGTGATGACACACGGAGCTGTTAAGTGCCTTTTGCGCACGCAAAATGCCTCGTTTTTTGCGTGCGCAAAACGCACACGCTCGTGTGAATCCGGCCTTATGGTAAGGCTACACAGAGCAACATTGACTCGGCCGCTATGTGGCTGTCAGCCGTGCCGGCACCCTGTTCAGCATAGCTGGCAAATTGCCTGTTGATGGCCACGCGATGTTGCACTGTAAGGCTGGGTTCACACGACCTATTTTCAGGCGTAAACGAGGCGTATTATGCCTCGATTTACGCCTGAAAATACGGCTCCAATACGTCGGCAAACATCTGCCCATTCATTTGAATGGGTTTGCCGATGTACTGTGCCGACGACCTGTCATTTTACACGTCGCTGTCAAAAGACGACGCGTAAAATGACTGCCTCGTCAAAGAAGTGCAGGACACTTCTTTGGACGTAATTTGACCCGTTTTTCATTGAATCCAATGAAGAACAGCTCCAAATTACGGCCGTCAAAGACGCCTCGCAAAACGCGAGTACGAGCAATTACGTCTGAAATGACGGAGCTGTTTTCTCCTGAAAACAGCTATGTAATTTCAGCCGTAATGGTCGTTATCGTGTGCACATACCCTTTAGCTGCAAAGTTGTATTTCCACAAAGGGTGTATTCATTAATGGTCACATGATTTTGCATGTAAAGAGCCGTTTTACCCGCAACAACTTGCAGCCAGTAACAAGCAATTTGACAGCCATGCCAAACGTATGGACTTAAATTGGGGAGTTGTATTTCAGCATGCTTGATCCTTTTGTTCATTAGTAGATAAGGAATATGACAACGGCTTTCTCCCTTCTCTCTATTAAAAACACATGCACAATTTGGCCTCTCTGAACTTGCATGTGTAAGTAGATGGGAGAAATGTCTGTCACCAGCTATCCAATGCATATGACCAGCTTTAGCGATTATGCTACGCAATGACAGGCTTTCTGCTTTGAAGGGTTGTTGGTGGGGGGTGGGATGATTGAGTTTTTGTGTGTGATGGACTGTTGTCCTGAGTGTATAAGTGTAGTAGGTATCTGTTGGAAACGGTCCAAGATTTCTTTCCATTTTGTTACTATCTATCTTTTGTATTATTCTGGCGCTGCGAACGTTACTTGTTGTCTTGTAAAATAAAACAACTAAACGCGTCATTCACTTGGACGGCTTATTGCAGGGTTGTTAACCGTCTGTAAATTCATTGACAGTCCGGAAAAATAGTGGACTTTTTCTAGAGTTTGTGAAAAAAAATGATGCTTCCGTGATTATTTTGAAGCTGGAGGAGCTTGTACAGATTTTTCGGATTGTAATTTTCATAATTTTAGAAGCTCGTGTTCATATCAATATTCTGAGTTATAGACAGATATTACTTATCATTTTTATTTTCAATCTAGTTTTTCAATTTGTCCGTAAAAAATATTGGCTGGCTGTGATTTTTGGATAAATTGTCCTGAAAAAAAAAAAAAAGGAGAAATCAGGTTGGCAAACCTGGCCTCTTGCTTATTGGAGTCCCCCCTTGAACAAAGAGGGTCTTAGTTCAATTTGGCTTCTAAAACACATGTTTACCTGAGCCAAAGCATGACAGCACAACATGGACAGACTTACCAGTATTTCTATCCTCTAGCATCACTGTTGTTTTCTATGCTTAAAGAGGTTTTCCACGTTCTGATAACTGATGTCCTATCCACCGGATAGGTCATCCGTGTATGATTGGTGCGGGTCCGAAACTGCACCGATCCTCTGCTGCGGCTGCCTCTGGGCATCGGACGATATTGCCAGAAGCAGATGGCTCTGGTCAAAGAATAGTGGCCGAGCTGCAGTACTGCAGATCTGCTCCTATTTAAGTGAATAAGAGCGGAGCCACAGTTCTGCTGAATGGCCACTATGCAGTGGTCGGAGCCATCTGTTTCCGGCTCCAACTACTTCATACTGTTCAAAACATCCGTTGTCCGGAGGCAGCCGGATCAGCTGATCGGTGCGGGGTCCGGGTGTCGGACCCACACCGGTCATATACTGATGACCTATCATAGGTCATCGGCTGTCAAAACCCCTTTAATGCTGACTACACAGGCTGTAATAGCTACACCAATATTCGGAGGTTCAGCAAAAATATCACAGTGCTGAAAATGAGTTTAGGAAGAATGCTAATAATTATATGGAGCTGCTCTGAAAGAGCGCACTGGGGACAGAAATGGCGCAGCCAAAATTATGAAGTGCTCAGTTTCCTGCTACACGAGTTGAGATTTTTCCAGTCATCTAATACTGAGCACAAATGCCAGGTGCTGGTAGAGAATATGCAGCAGAGCTCTGTAGAATACTGTACTGTGCTCCTGTATAAACAGAATATAAGAATATGTGGAAGCAAATTAAGTTATATGTGTAAACATATCTGCATGTATATATTTGTATATTTTCCAGCTGTCCAGACACATGCTGATAGTACATGGCTGGACTTCAAAGTTCTTGAACTAGTTATCATGGCTCGGAACCAAACAAGCAGGGAATACTCAAATTTATGGGGTGAAGAGCAGTGCAGTCTGGGCTTTCCTGCATTTTATCTGCTCTATGTATTGCTTCATTTTGCCAATGGTTTACAAGGCTTTTTAATAGTATGCATCAAGTGATAGAAATGTCTACAAAGAAAAACATTGCTTATTTTATCCCTTACAGTCCATTCTCCCACACACTCTGTGCAGTTAATAGAACATAGCGACATGTATCACAGATTCCAGCCTCAGGTTAAGGGTATTACTGTGTTACCCAATTGTCTGGGTAAAACTGGGGGGTGGAATATATTATACAACATTAGCAATGTGGTAGGTTAGGGTTCTGTATATGACCAACTGTAAATATGTCCAAGCATGCATGGTGCACTTACAGGGGGTTTCTAAGTTGCCAATGGTTGACAACCATCCTTAAATCGTCAGGTACTCTGATAAAATAGGAGTCAATGACATAGTAGATGTATCTATAATTTTATTTTTTACTGGAGGAGCCTATTTAGATGATTTTGGTTGTAATTATCATCATTTCACAGTGTAATAAAAATCAAGCTGGAGTAAGATGCGACAGATTTATCAAGAGTCACAAGCCTCTAAACAAATTTGTCGCATCTTTGGCTGTCCATGTACCACTGAATGAAATCCACACCACCCAAGAGTTGACATAGATTTACGCTATCATTTACGCCAGTTTCTGGTATCAATTATAGTAGAAGGGGTTATGTGGCCACACCACTTTCGTTGAGCTTTGCCCACTTTTTTGAAAAATGGCTAGAGCAAGGAAAACGGCCCAAAAGTCAATTGTTTTGCTACTTTTGGGCCGTTTGTGACATATCTACAACAGAAAACTGCCGTATAAACAGTAATAAAATTCTTTCTGCTTGCAGCTGTCAGTAGAAGGAGCATCTTAAATATGAATTTATACAGCTCTTGTTGATTTCAATAGGAGCTTTATAAAATCTGTGTGCAGTTAGCTCCCCCTAGTGGTGGTTGCAATCATCTAGAATTATTTTTTTTCACTCTATAGTTATATAAAAGGAAGCAGTGGATTTGGAGCTCTGTAACAGAAAAAGGCAAGCTCCAATCACTAAAAGGATATATTATGACATTATTCGGCATAGAATTTTACATCTATTTAGATTAAATTAAATGTAAATTTTAGCCTACTACTGCCCTTGACCACCAAAGATAATACTATTAAACCTTTCACCGTCCTAAACCGCCCTAGATCTCCAGGAGTATTATACACTAATCCATAACCAGCCTAGAGCACCATGAATATTACCATTAAACCCTTAACCACCCTAGACCACCAGAGATATTAGGTATTAACAACTGAACCATTGTAGACCACCAGGGATATTGCCAGGAATACTATCACTAACCCCTAAATCACCGTATGTGAAAACATTCATTACAGCACATGTAGAAAGCGAATATAATGGGGGATATATACTGAAATGTAAACTCCGCTTAAAAAATACGACCTTTTCCCTTTTAGTTTGGTTGTGTTTAGAATGGGGTTTGTGCAAAATCTCAGTGAATATTTTACGTTCTGAGACCATATAACGTAAGAGGACTGACACTGGGGGGGGGGGATGGGTAAAAACAGATAGGGGTGACTAGGGCTGGAGTGTATTATCGGGTTTCTTGTGGGTCACAAATGGCAGCCGATCACACCAGTCCGGACTGTTTGTGTATCCTAATTGAAAAGAAGAAAGGGAAGACCTGCGCCTGATAGTGTAGCATTTTAAATGAAACATGCCATATAAAAGCAATTGACCTAAACTTGTCAATATAGCAGGTATCTTGACATCCTACCTGTCTCTAAACTTCAAACAGAGGGTCCACGGATAGCGATACAAAGTTCCAGAATAATCTGTTTCTATCTTTTTGGTTTGTATCTTTATTTCTTATTGAAATATCTCTAAAATGAGCTCAATGTTACACAATCTCACATTGCTTCTTCAGAAGACTTATATCAACATAGCAAATAATATACATACATATATATACACACACACATATATTTGAAAGATTAATTGTATCAATTTTTTTAAGTATAACTGTTTCCTTGTAAAGAAACACTACACAATCATACTAACGCTTAGTTTCGTGTGGTGTTCCCATTGAAATTATCTGTACCTTACATCATGTTACCTATACCTTTGGAATTTGTGTGACTTTCAGTAAACACAAGCCCTAAGTATTATCATTATTATTAAAGTTGCGATTGTATCAATGGTCATTACAGACGTGATTTGTTCCAGATGTTGGAAACAATGTATCTACTTTCGTACATAAACAGCACTTCCCTTCAATACGGTCTATAATAAGGCTGTATCCACTTTCGATATTTTATATATATCCCTGCACATCACCAGGTTCCTAGTGTCATGGAACTACAATACTCAGCGCTCCTAGGCAGCTTAGTGCGCATGCTTCAACTTATGGCTGCTTGCTTCTTAGTGTCATAGAACCACAACACTAAGACGAGGGCACGCAATCAGATTAACCTATCACCGGTCTTAAACTAACACATGCGCCATTGGGAAGTCAGAATGCTGACGGTTACTGATAATTGGCTTGTTCTCTATGTATCTTCTATTTGTTCTTTTAATAATTTATTTATCAGTTTTTACTTATTTATTAATGATGAATTTTAAATATAGATGCATTTATTTTTGTGTATTTATATTTGCATTCTTGATGTTGATCATTGTTGAGTGTTTTGAAAATTAACAATTTGCACTCAAAGACCTTAATCATGTAAACGCCTCAACCTGTTGTAGAATATATCCGTTCAGTCTCCTGAAAAAGCAATGTGAGAGTGCGAAATCAGGTGCGCTTCTTACCTTTCTTCTGAAATTTTTGCAGTGTGGCAGGGCGCACTGCTGGAAGAGGCCACTGCCATTAGGGATTACTGTTGTCAATATTACGCCACTGGTGGTGTTCAAGACCGCAACACCAGACAATCGCTATCACATGGGTGAAGCACGCATCAGTACTGACAGAAAAAAAAAGGCATAAGTAACTCCCCAGTGGAGAAGTGGAACCAAATACTGAAGGTATTAGAAGATGGAGATGATGCATAAATAGAGTGGATGGCAGATAAATAGAATGCAAGCAGTTAACATATGAATACAGTGGACAAGAATAAACAGCACTCACTGACCTTAGCTGAATACTATTCCACAGCAGGGTAAGACAACAGCTTGGCAGCAGACCAAACACACAGGAAAGGCAAACTAACGAGTGGAACTACTGAACCCAGGATACACATAAGACCACTATACCATAACTAGATCTCTCAGAGGACCAACAGGTCCCACAGTAAAAACAAACACATAGACAAGAACAAAGTCACCAACCAGTATCTGGAAAGTTTTTAGCACATTCCAGAAATAGTATAATCAGCACCTGAGTAATCCAGGCCTGAAGTATATATAGGCCCAAGAAAAGTACTCTGCCCTAATTAACCAGGCAAAGCTAAATGATGACCAAATCCAGATTCAGACCAAAGGCGTTGCCTAGCAACTCTCAAACACAGAGATAACAGAAATAATTGATTAGTAGCAGTCCTATGGCTAATCGTAACAGTCATGAAGGGGTGTACTCTGTCTGCAACAATGTTTAGGTGGGCGGTACATGTCAAAGTTACATCCACATGAATGCCAACACCCATGATTTCACAGTAGAATGTTGCCCAGGGCATCACATTGCCTCGACTGGCTTGCCGCTTCTTCCCATAATGCATCCTAGTGACATCTCTTCCCCAAGTAAGCGATGCACACACACCCGGTCATCCACATAATATAAAATAAATGCCTATTGTAGGTGCTTTCGGCGGTGAGCATATCAGTGCATATCAGCTCCAAACACAAGAAGCTGATATGCACTGCATGTTCTGACATCTTTCTATCATAGCCAGCATTAACTTTTTCAGTTATTTGTAGTAGCTCTTTTTAAATTCAATGTATAATCAGTTTTCAGTAACATCCTAAGCGCCCTCTAGTGGCAGCTGCAGGTAGCCAGAATTTTATTATTGTAACCGGTTTCTATGTAGGGAAAGCTCCAATTATATTAATATATAATATGAAATTAATCAGCACAGAATGTTGGACCTATTTAAATTAAAAAGCAAAGTGGTGCACATTTGCTTAGTTGGCAGGCATTGAAAGTACAAGCCCCTTAACGCACCTTGACGTAAGTGCACATCATGGTGTGGGGGTGACTGTATGAAGCGGGCTCACGCGCTGAGCGCGCTACATACCCTGCGGGCGTCAGCTGTGTATTACAGCTGACACCCGGCACTAATGCGATCGCTGTTCCTGGCCGTTTAACCCCTCAAATGCTGCAGTAAATCGCGACCGCAGCATCTGAGGCGTTATAGAGAGGGAGCTCCCCCCTTCGACAGCTCATCGGCGGCCCCACAACGTGATCGAGGGGCGCCGATGGTTGTCATGGCAGCCCAGGGGCCTAATGAAGGCCCCCAAGGACTGCCTTCACTCTGCCTCTGTTAAGTCCTGCCGGTAAAAATGACAATATACTGCAATACATTAGTATTGCAGTGTATTTTACCAGTGATCCAACGATTGACTAATAGATCGTGTAAAAAAAAAAGTTAAATATAGTTTTTAGTAGTGAAAAAAAATAAAAAAATGTAAAAGTTAAAAAAAACAACCTTTTCCCATTTTTCCTTTTAAGTTATGTAGAAAATAAACAAGATTTTGTATTGCTGTGTCCGTAAAAGTCCGAACTATTGCAATAGAGCATTATTTAATGCGCACGGTGAATGCCGTAAAAAGAAAAAATATAAAATGCCAGAATCGCTGTTTTTTGGTCATTTTAGTGGTGGAAAAAAAAAAGTTATAAAAAGTGATCAAAAAGTGGTATGTTCCAAAAAAATTGTACCCAATAAAAATCACACTGCTCAATTGACGAAAAAATAAAAAAGTTAAGGCTTACAGAATATGGGAAAAAAAAGTAAAAAATAGTTTTTTCTTTGTAAAAGGATTAAAACATTAAAAAACCTATATAAATCTGGTATCGTCTTAATCGTATTGACGTGCAGAATAAAGTAAAGTTGTCATTTTTACCACACAGTGAAAGACAAAAACAAAACCCAAAAGAATATGGAGGAATCACCGTTTTTTCCAAATCCACCCCACTTATAATTTTTTTTTCTGTTTCCCAGTACATTATATGGTACTTTACATGGTGCCAATAGAAACTACAACTCCTCCCGCAAAAAACAAGCCTTCACTCCACTCCATTGAGGGAAAAATAAAAAAGTTATGGCTCATAAAAAGTGGGGAGTATAAAATGAAAAAAAATAAAATAAATGGCTTGGACACTAAGGAGTTAATACATAATATGAAATTAATCAGCACAGAATGTTGGAACTATTTAAGCAAAAAACAACAAAGTGGTGGACATTCGCTTAGCTGGAAGGCATTGAAAGAACAAACCTTACAGCTAAGAGTTGTTCCTTTTTGCTTCTGTTGCTCCGTAGATTTGGATTTCCTCGCAGTATGTGTATTTTTGCCAGTTTAGAAATAAAAGTTGTTCTTGTAAAATAAGGACTGCATTTACTGGACCTGACCACTATGAAAACAAATCTCCGGCAATTAATATCATATGTTTCAAATTAAATTATTATCGTGGGAGAATGGACCACCAACTAATAATTTATCACCCATGAAGCTATTCCGCTGAGGCCACAATAATTTACCATTACCATGAATGAAATCTCTTCTCCCTCTTCTTTGCACGATATCTTGCTATGAGTTATTTTCCATTTTATTTTCATCATCTCGGCCTTTTCCACAATCCTCTAAACTTGACCAGCACATGCTGCAGAGTTTTATTGTTTTACTTGTGAGTGTGACTAGGTCAAGAGTTAGGAACCTGTGGTTTTCAGCTGTTGCTGAGCTATAAATTCCATGATTATCTGCCAGCGATTCTCTGGCCACTTCCTGGCAGGGAATTCTGGGAGCAGTAGTTTGACAACAGCTGATAATCTATAGTTAAATATTATGTATCCCTTTTTATGCATAATGAATAACGTGGGTCCTATATGATTTACGTTCCATGCAGTCCAGGCTTCTTCCTCATATTGTTCTATAGTTTTTATTACAGTACTTAAAGCGACTATCCAATAGAAGGATTTCAACTGCTAGCATGATCCTGACTTTGGCTACCACTGGGACTCTTAGACTACCGTTTACCTTCAGTGGCAATATGAAGAGTGGTAGGCTATGAGTTTGCCGACGTCCGCACAGTGAATGGAGCGGGCGAGAATAGCTGGTGAATTCCCTCACAAGCATCTGGAAGAGGATCTGCGGTGGAATGGAGGCTAGGTGAGAAATTATTCCTTATCATTCCTTTTGCCTTAATATATACGAGGCTATTACCTAATTATCTTTTTCTCATTGGTGTTGTGGTTGCTTTAAGACTATAATTATTTACCTTACTAGAATGGACATTAGCACACCATTCTCTTCTGTTTATGATTAGTGGAACAGTACATATTCACAAAAGCCAATCTGAATAAGCAGAGATGCAGTGAAAAGCATGGGGGCTGAGGTAGGAAACAAGCAACATCCTTGAACCTCTTACACCGGTAATAGGGCTGGTGATGGATTTCTATATATTATAGACTCCAATTGACTCTGCAGCAGAGCAACGAATATTTATGTTGATTTTAATACCTGTTGCATGCATGCTTACTGTTTCCATTCATAACAAACTAAAATGTATTCTACTCACAAACAGACTCACAACCTTTAGTATTTTTTTTCTCCCATTCTTTTCCTTCATATGGAGCATTTTAAGGCCATGCGCTTTGTATTTCAGATATGGGTTATGGAATAAACAAAACAGCCAGAGTAATATAACATATTTTACAATAGAGTAGAGCATAATTTATTTTCCTTATGAAGACACAGCTAAGCCAAGGTTCCTATCAAAAACTTGGGTCTTAACCTTAAAAATCCGTAGAAGAATTATATTTCTAATAAGGAATAAAAGGCTTACTTGGCAAGAACATAACTTTCCTTTAGTAAGAGTTCTGGTTTATTGCTATGGATGGTACCTGCTGAATGAACTAATGTAAAGGGAAACTGTGGTTAAATATATTATTAAGAATGACTGATAGACCAAGATTATGTTCCTGGAGTAACCCAGCAGTACAAACCACAAGAATCAAGCAGCATACAATTATGTGCATTACAAAGACTTGTGAAAACAATTTTTCAGGAGTTTTTTCTTTAGATTTTTACTAGAATATTGTAATGATTTTAAAATGTACCTAACCTTTCAGGTGAGTTTTCAGAATAAGCTGTCATGTGTGTGTACCTAAGGAATAACAGTTTCTGGCCATTATATTACTCCTGAAAAACACCATCAGAAAACCATCCTGGAAAAGAGCATATCTACATATGAGGTCAGAAACAAAGTGGCACAGGCTCACCCAAGTGCTTCTGTCGCTTCATTTTTTTTTTTCTTATTCCAAATTTTTTATTGAGTTTCAGAACACAAAATTACAAAACATAGTGGAGGGAAGGCCTCCACACCTTAAATAAAAAACAAACAAGGTCAGTGGACCAAAGCAAAAACAAACAAGAAAAAAGGAAAATCAATAATGTGCATCACATCTCAACATGAAAAAGAATGGTCGGTATACAACAGTAGCATGAATAATCCTAGAGGCATAACATCAGGAGGTACAGCGAGACCACTTAATTCAAACAGAGAAGGAGAGGCACATTACCCTAGACAGGGGGAGAGAAAGTATAGAAAAAGGCCCCAAGAGAGGGAGGGATAGGAGGGAGGGGAGAGGACAAGAGGGATCCTGGACTCCAGTTCCGGCGTATTATGAGTAAAAATCAGCAGCGAGCAAGAGCCGTAGTACATTTCACAGGGGCATAGGCCGACTCAGGTTACAGCCGTGAGGTAGGAAGGAGAAGAAAGAAACACTATCCAAGGAGACCATGTAGACGTGTATTTTACCACAGCTGCCGGGGAGTGAGCCACCAAGTGTTCCATTCGCTGTATCAAGGCAACTTCCCGAAACCACTCATCTAATGTTGGGGGTATTGCCGTTTTCCACCTGCGCGGGATCACTGACTTTGCCGCCTGAAGGAGATGTCTAGTTAGGGAGCTTTTATAAACGTGTATTGGCATCGGGAACATGAATAAAAGAGCTGCTTCCGGAGAGTTGGGGACAGAGACTCCAGTAACCTCCAATATCAATTTAAGTACCGCATCCCAAAAACTCCTCAACAAGGGGCAACTCCACCAAACATGAGACATGGAACCTCCTACAGCACCACAACGCCAACAATTGTCAGGCACAGACGGATACCATTTATGAAGCGCAGCCGGGACCCGATACCATCTAGAGACAATTTTATAACTAGTTTCCTGGGCCCTAATGGCTATAGAGGCTTTTTGTGAGAGGGAGAAACACCGCTTCCATTGTGTATCAGTAAATGTAGTATGTAATTCTCTCTCCCAGGCCCCGCAGAAGGAGGGGAGTTGTTGGGAACGCTGTGAAAGGAGTAATTTATATATTGTGGATATGGTATGGGTAGGGGGCTGGGAGGAGACACATAGGCGCTCAAAGTCCGTCAACAACCTGTGAAGATGTGCGCGTCGGTTAACTGCTCCATAAAAATGTTTTAACTGGGCATATTCATATATATGGCGAGTGAGGGGCACGGCATCGGGGCAGATGGAGGTTAGAGGGAGAAGAGAGAAATGGAGAGGACCTGGGCAAAATACATGGGGCCGGTGGACGGCCTGCCTAGGAAGGAGCGACCAGCCTTACCAGCAGCAAAGGCTGGATTATCTGTGATAGGAGTTAAAGGACCCAGGGGGTCTATAAGCGTACTTTCAGGCCCTAAGGACCTCAACGCCATGAGGGTATGGTAAACCACAAAGGAGGCTTGAGTCGATCTGTTCCCGGACAGGGTCCACGGCAGGGATGATAGGGTACTGGGACATAGTTGTTGAGCCAAACGGACCCATAGTTTTGATTCACGGTTATGAAAAAAATCTAAAACACGTGCGTGAGTTGATGCCAGATAGTAGAGCCGACAATCCGGCAGACCAACCCCACCCGTACCCCTGGAACGAGTTAGAAGAGCCCGGCTCAGACGTGGACGACCAGTCGGCCAAATGAAGGAGCCGAAGCATCGCTGAAGCCGCAACCAATAGGAGGATGGGATAGAGATGGGGATCGTCTGCAGGAGATAAAGCAAGCGAGGGAGGAGAGACATCTTAATAATATTGATACGGCCAAACCAGAAAAACTCAGTCTTATGCCAGGAATTAAGGTCAGTGCGAAACTTGGCCAGTAGGGGGATAAAATTATTTGTAAACAATTGTGTAAGGTCCCCACTTATACGGGCACCCAAATATGTAATACCTCTGGAGGGCCATGAAAAGGGGAAATTACTTTGGAGAAGCGACACTAACGGGCCCGGGAGAGAAACATTTAGCGCCTCAGACTTAGAGAAATTGACTTTGAAATTAGACCATGTTCCAAAACGAGACAACTCGGACATCAGTGAAGGGAGAGAGACATGAGGGTCTGTAAGATAGACCAATAGGTCATCATCGAATGCCGAGCACTTGTATTCCTTCCCTCCAATGTTAATACCCTTAATATCCGTGTTGCTCCGAATGGAGGCCATGAGGTGTTCCATAACCAGGACATACAACAGGGGGGATAGGGGACAGCCCTGTCGTGTGCCATTGTAAATAGGGAAAGGTGCCGAGAGGGAGCCATTTATTTTTATTTGGGCCGAGGGCGTACGATACAATGGCCTAATTTTTGCCAAGAGAGAGGGTCCTATTCCCACATGCCGAAGGGTTTGGTAAAGGGCAGGCCACGATATTCTGTCAAACGCCTTTTCAGCATCTAGGGACAGGATCATGAGCGGGATTCGGTTAGTCTGGGCGTGGTGAATGATATCGAAAGTTTTAAGGGTGTTGTCACGGGCCTCCCGACCAGGCACAAACCCCACCTGGTCCGGGTGAATTAGATCAGGCAGGTATTTATTCAGTCTATTGGCGAGCAATTTAGCGTAAATTTTTAGTTCTACATTGAGCAAGGAGATGGGACGATAACTGGAGCAAAGTTGAGGATCCTTACCCGGCTTAGGGATAACCGCGACATGAGCCAAGGTGGAGCTAGGAGGAAACAGGAACTCCGGGGAAATAGAGTTAAAAGCTGACAACAAAAGCGGTAGCAACCGGTCCGCCAACACCTTGTAAAACTTGACAGTGTAGCCATCCGGGCCAGGACTCTTTCCCCCAGGAAGATCGGTTATAACCATGAGGAGCTCCGAGGGAGTGAAGTCCGTATCAAGTTCCTCAGCTATCTCCCCAGACAACGGTGTGAAGGGAGATGAGAAAGAATCCCGTTCTGGCGGATGGGAGGGGGCAGGGGTGGGAGGGTCAAGGTTGTAAAGATCAGAGAAAAAGCTATGGAATCACTCCGCTATCTCTGGGGTTGTGTGAACAACTTGGCCAGAAGGAGCCTTAGTATTTGGGATGTGTGACTGGGCAATTCTGGTTTTTAAAGCTCTGGCCAACATACGTCCGCTCTTATTGCCAAACTCGTAGAATTTACTGCGACAGACTTGAAGAGCGCGCTGCTGGGCAGAGTCCAACAGCCGTCTGGCGTCCTGTCGGGCAACCTGTAACTCACGTAAAATCGGAAGAGACAGCGCACTTTTGTGAGCCAGTTCAAGAGCGCTAATTTTTTGGAGACCAATTTTAAGGGAGTGGGCCCTTTCTCTTTTAAGGCGCGCCCCGTGTTTTATGAGGACCCCCCTGAGAACACATTTAAGGGCTTCCCAACGAACCAAGGGGGACGTGTCATCCTGGGCATGATCAAGTGTGAAATGTTCCACCGCTTGAAGCAAATCAGCATGGCACGCCCCATCCAGGGGCAGGGACTCATTCAGTCTCCAGGTCCAGGGGCCTTTAGTGATGAAGGGGAGATGTAAGGTACAATATACCGGGGCATGGTCAGACCACAGGATACTGCCAATGGACGTAGAGGCTACCCAGGGGAGAGCATGTTGCTGAAGGAAAATGTAATCCAAGCGACTGTAGGTGCCATGCGGATGGGAGTAAAAACTATAATCCTTATCCGTGGGATGTTGAATGCGCCATGCATCACACAGTTGAAGCTGTAGGAGAGCACGCCTCACCCGCCTAATAGCACCGTATGCAACACTAGAGCGACCAGTAGAATTATCCACCGTCGGATCCAGAGTAAGGTTAAAGTCTCCGCACAGCACCACAGTCCCCCGGACCACCGGAAGGGCGGTTTCTATAAGTTGAAGAATGAAGGGCACCTGACCCTGGTTAAGAGCATAAGCGTTAATCACCGTGAATTCCCTCCCACCAATATTAAGCACTAAGATGATGTATCTCGCATCGGGATCCACAACAAGATCGACAACCTGATGGGGGAGAGACTTGTGAAGGGCTATGGTAACTCCACACGATCTGGAAAGGGGATTATTACTGAAATGCCACGTAGTGTAGTATTTGTGCTTGATAGTAGGGGTATGTCCCTCCTTAAAGTGTGTTTCCTGGAAGCATGCAATGTGTACCTTACGCTTGTGTAGATGGTGTAAGATTTGCTCCCGCTTTTCAGGAACATTCAGCCCCTTCACGTTGAAGGAGGCAATAGTAAGGTCAGCCATGGATGCAGACTAAACGGCTCGCTGAGGTATGCCGGCTAACGCACGAAGGATCGGAGTCCAGGATCGCCAGGAGGGAAGCAGAGGAGGGAAACAAGCTAGGAGTAAAGAACAGAGCATTAGAGAAAAACACAGACATAAAATCAAACAAAAAAGGCAGTACGAAAACAACTGCCGCACAAGCTAAGCGCACAATTGCGGAAGACCAAAAATTCGGTCCAAAACCTACAGGGGGAAGGTGACAACTACGCATAAGAGTTATCCGCACTCCCTAGCGTACAATAATATAAGTATTAACAGCTTAACATCATTTGCACACTTTAAATAACGAGAGAGGAAGACATTGGAAGGCATCTGAAGGTAATGCTCAAAGCAACAAGCAATCTTGAAATCAGACAGCAGTAAGTAAGTAAAAGGAGGAATTCCAGGAGCGGCAGTCCGGGTCATCACGCCGAACGGGCGGTCTCCATGGGTGGAGTAGGGTCACGTTCTTGTCGGCGTCTAGATCGTCTGCGAGGTCCACGTGGAGGGCGACCCTCCACCACAGCTAGGGGCCCCGAGAATGGGCGTCTCCCCCGCGATCCCCCGCCAGCAGAGGATAACAACGAGGGCCACTCCGGTAATGCAACATGAGGAAGGTTCAAGTCCCGCAAGAAACCAGGCAGGTCGGTCGGGGATCGCACAGTGTAGGTACGACCCTCCTGTCGGACCATCAGGGCAAACGGGAAGCCCCACCTGTAGATGATGTCCCGGTTTCGGAGTACCTCCAGCAGGGGTTTGAGAGCAGCTCTTTGCACCAGCGTGTGTCGAGATAAATCCGGCAAAATACGTAACTGCGTGCCTTGGTCTGATTTTTTGGAGGTTAGAGTCCTTGATTGCGTAAAAATGGATTCAGCAGATGACATCCCTCGACCGAGGATCATCAACACTTACAGGGCGGAGAGCTCTATGTGCCCGGTCGATCTCTATATGGGTATTCGGCGGACGGCCTAGTAAAGTATTGAAGATGGTGGAGAGAGTCGAAAACAGATCAGACGCAGGAACAGATTCGGACAATCCTCGAACACGTAGGTTGTTCCTCCTATTACGGTTTTCAATATCATCAAGGTGCTGCTGCAAAGTGAACAACTGAGCTGAGTACTGCTGGATAGTGGATTGGATATCTGCAATAGTGGCATTATCAGCAACCCGATCCTGCGTAAGAGTGTCCACCCTCGTAGAAAGTGAGGAAAGTTCAGCACGAAACTGTGTAAACTCCAGCTTGCTTTCTTCCACGATCTGTCTGGCAAAGGAAGTCATATCAGCCCTAGTAGGCAACAATTGAACAAGTTGGCGGATATCTGAGAGAGTCGCCGGCCGATTTTCACACATAGATCCAGACAACGGGTCGGTAAAACTTAATCCACTACTGGCTGGCGTGTCCACTTCAGGCGACGGGAGTGGGTGCAATTGAGGACCTTGGCCACTTGCAGGTAGTGCAGGCATAGTCCCGGGGTGCTGGGGAGATCCCATAAGCAGGGTCGAGGCTATGGTTGTTGGGGCATTGGGGTAGCTGTGCCAATGCGGAGCCGGAGGACCAAGAGGGAGAGGCCCCCACCAGCCCCGGGTCCCTGGGTGGAAGGGGGAGAACTGGAGCTATCAGTCCCATAGGGTGTGAGGTGAGCTGGGTGATGGGAGGCTCAGGGCCTCGGTACTCACTGTGCCTCCTAGCTAGCTCCTCCAACTGCAGAACTGCAGGCAGGGCAGGTGTGGTGTCTCTCACTCCAGGGGATGGTAGTAGGCCGCAGTCGGGTCTCGGAAGGAGAGGGCCCGCAGGCCATGAGAGCAGTAGCGAAGGAGGGTGACAGCCATCTTGAGAGGCCACATGGTCTTGTGACCGGGGAACGGCGTCCGCTGCTACAGGGGCCTCCGATGCCTCCCAGCAAGACCGGGGATCTGGTGCCTCTGGGTCCGGTACCTCCTGCACTGGCACTCTCTCTTTCGGAGCAGCTGAAAGGAGGGCCGTGCACTCCAGAGCAGGCCCGCATCCACACGCCTCATGGTCCCGGCGGCCATCTTGGAAAGCGGCAGGCGTTGTCGGCCGGGCCGCAGGATCCATCGCAGCCCGGGAAGGAGACAGAGGGTCGGGGATCTCTGTCGCTTCATTTTAGCGATCGGTGGGGGTCTCAGTGCTCGGACCCCCACTGATCAAAACTTTTGACATGTCACTGTGAAATGTCAAAGGTTTTCAAAAAGTTTAGCTACCCTTTAAATGTTCTTTCATGTAATCTTGGCATGGTTACTTTACCCCCTTTTTATATCGTACATGTCGATTTTATAATTTTCTTTGTAGTGGACAAACATATTGGTTTATGCCCTGCTTTTTTTGTATTTGGGTAGCCTGATAAAGGGAAACATTGATACATACAAGTTTTTTTGCTGCACAGTGGTGCCTCAATCAACATGGACACAATTAAGATTAATGTGAAAAATACCACCTAAAATTTGAGTTCTGACAGTTTTCTTGAATTTTGGACTTCTGTTTATAGACAGCAGCATATCCCAGTACATAGAACTTCAGTGAAAAGTATGAGGGATAGATGAGACAAGAGGTGTTCTTCAAACTACTTTTGACTTCTTATGTGGATTAGTTCACATGTGTCACACTGGTGATAAATCTCGATTTAAAAAAAAAAAAAATGTTACTTTTTTTTAAATTGTCATCATTCAAAATAACATATATCAACATAAGGGTCATGAAAATAGATTTACTAATTTCTCCCAAATTACAGGGGCAATTTAGAGGAAATATTCTTACCTGAGCACATAGAAGGAAGCCCTAATAATTTAATAAAAAAATGTGAATGTCTTGTTTGTCGAACTGGCATCTTATTAACCTTTCCCAGTATTTCCTCTGATATCCTTGCCTTATAAATATGAAGACATTCTAAGGTACTGTAGTAAACATTTTTAGTGTGTTTAGAAACCCTGAATAGGGCGGTGTGCAAGATTTTATCCATTAATTCAAGCGGTCATTGTCAGTAGAGAGATTCTCATGGTTTTCATTTCATATGATTATAAATCGGAGTTAACGACAGGAGTCCAGGTGTTTAGAGTAACAAATTGATCCAATACAGAGTCTATAAACAAAACCACTAATCTCCAAAGAGAATGCCAAAGTCCATCCTTAGGAATTGCCCATTTTGAACAGATATCAGTAGGACATTGTTTCTCAGGAATTTCTTGGTTCCCAGTAGTTTTAGGTTTAAAGCCAAAATTGAAAGCACCATAAACTCTGAAATTTATCTTCCATTGAAGTTCCCTCAGTATCGCAGATTTTAGTGCTAGGTTAGTATTCTTCCACCCCTTGTATAATTTTTCCTGAATCCGAAATGCTGATATTTTAATATCTGGGGAGATTTATTTTGCCCATTTATTAAAACAATTACTATTTAAAGAGGCTCTGTCACCAGATTTTGCAACCCCTATCTGCTATTGCAGCAGATAGGCGCTGCAATGTAGATTACAGTAACGTTTTTATTTTTAAAAAACGAGCATTTTTGGCCAAGTTATGAACATTTTCGTATTTATGCAAATGAGGCTTGCAAAAGTACAACTGGGTGTGTTGAAAAGTAAAAGTACAACTGGGCGTGTATTATGTGCGTACATCGGGGCGTGTTTACTACTTTTACTAGCTGGGTGTTGTGTATAGAAGTATCATCCACTTCTCTTCACAACGCCCAGCTTCTGGCAGTGCAGACACAGCCGTGTTCTCGAGAGATCACGCTGTGACGTCACTCACAGGTCCTGCATCGTGTCAGACGAGCGAGGACACATCGGCACCAGAGGCTACAGTTGATTCTGCAGCAGCATCGGCGTTTGCAGGTAAGTCGATGTAGCTACTTACCTGCAAATGCTGATGCTGCTGCAGAATCAACTGTAGCCTCTGGTGCCGACACGATGCAGGACCTGTGAGTGACGTCACAGATCTGCACTGCCAGAAGCTGGGCGTTCTGAAGAGAAGTGGATGATACTTCTCATCAGAACGCCCAGCTAGTAAAAGTAGTAAACACGCCCCGATGTACGCACATAATACACGCCCAGTTGTACTTTTACTTTTCAACACGCTCAGTTGTACTTTTGCAAGCCTCATTTGCATAACTACAAAAATGGTCATAACTTGGCCAAAAATGCTCGTTTTTTAAAAATAAAAACGTTACTGTAATCTACATTGCAGCGCCGATCTGCTGCAATAGCAGATAGGGGCTGCAAAATCTGGTGACAGAGCCTCTTTAACTTTTTATAGTTTATTTGCTTCATATGTAATATATGATAGATAAGCGATACTGAGGGTCTCCCTTCTGTTTTAGGTATTATTTTATAAAAATCTGTCGGGTTCCATAAATTAGCATACTTTTTGCAAATCGGATTCAATAAATGTCACCAATGGTGATAGTATAAGTAATCCTTTAGTGAGACCGACAATTTGTTTAATATTTCTCAAAGTATAGATGAGACCATTATCTCAATGTATCACTGTTCTCCTACTACAGAAAGTTTAGTAATATATGGGGAAATTTCAAATATTGCAGTACACATGCCCCAACCTTCCAAGTATCACTCAACAAAATCATATTCCTCTGTACTACTGACATGTCTCCGTTCCATGCCAAAATGATAAAGTTTAGTGGAAACGGCGATAATAAAGCCTCCTCAAGTTCAGTGTTTACAAAATAAGATTATTTTAATCCATTCAATAGGGTATCTCATAATACAGTTGTACTTTTTTAAGTTCGGAAAGGATTTGCCACCTCCACGTTTGGTAGCCTGTAATCTCTCAAGAGACATTTTATGTATTTTCCCTCTTCAAATAAATAGGAGACAGGCTCTTTCCAAATATTTTATTTCTTTATTTTTTTATTAGAAAAGGTATCATTAGAAATATATATAACATTTTTGGAAGTATTACCATCTTCACTAGTGACATTCTTTCAAACCTAGTGTCCTTCCATTTCTGTAAAAAAAAAATATCTGTATTGGGTAAGAGTGTCTGTATATTACTACGTTAAATCCTAATCCCAGAGTATTTTATCTCTTGTTTTGAAAATTATTTAATTTTTAAATTCTGTTTTTATTTATTTATCACAAGTTTGCGACAGAGACATAAAACATATCACGACTCAATGATATACATTTGTAACATGTAAGTACAAAGGAAGATCATACGGATAAAAAGAACAAGATGAGAGTGAAAGAACCAGAAAGGGGAAGGGAAGAGGGAGGAAGAAGAAGGGTATAGGGGGGGCTTATCCTCAGCATCCACCCCGTAAGCGGATGTCTCATAGGAAAAATAAGTAAATTTAGTTACATATTAGGACAGCAGAGCGATATACTCCGAAGAATTCTCAAAGCTTACCATGGTTGACCAGACGCGCATAAACTTATCATAAGTGTCCCGCAAGGAGGCCGTAAGCTCCTCCATACGTTTGACTTCTTGGATCTTCTGAAACCAAAGACGCACAGTGGGGGGCTCGACCTGTTTCCACATAGCCGGAATGCAAGCACGGGCCGTGTTGATCAGATGTCGCACTATTGACTTCTTGTATGTGGAGATCGGGATGTCACACAGATGAAGCAGGAAGAAGCCCGGGTATCTGGGCAGCGTATAGTCAGTAAACCTAGGAGCTACACTCCAAACCTTATCCCAAAAAGCTGTTAATCGCCGACAATCCCAAAAGGTATGTAAAAGATCACCTATCCCCACACTGCATCTCCAACACATAGGGGACACCCCAGGATAAAATTTGTGATGCCTGGAAGGGACCCCGTACCACTTCGTCAGAATCTTATATCCTGCTTCCTGAATTCTACTCGATATGGAAGATTGACGATGGTATACAACCGAGTACGCACATCCGCTGTAATAGTTATGTCAAGATCTGTCGCCCATTTAGCCAAATAAGATGAATGCGAGTCTGCCATTGGGGAATTTAACAAACTACACGTTACCGAAAGGGTGTGGCGAAGGGGACCCGACGTTGTACATAAAGTTTCAAAGACTGTTAGCTCACGGGAAAATTCGGTTGCGGGGGAGAGGGATAAAAGAAAGTGTCGTAAGTGGGAAGCCTGCCAGAACGGGAGGTGTCCCGGGTCCGCACTGTCAGTTAGTTGAGATGACGTCTTCCAACTGTCATTAATAATATAATGACAGGCCTGGGTCTCCCTAGCTAGACGTTTGTGAGAGAAAGGATCAGGTTCACAACCCGGCTGAAAAGAGGGATTGTCCAATATGGGGTATAGTGGTGACGGGGAAGGGGAGATACGGAAATGCTTGAATGCAAGTGTTGCAACTCAAAGGGTAGGACCGATAAGGGAATGAGATCTCGCAGATGGTGGATCTGATCCAACAACCATCGGGCCGCAAAAAAAGGAAGGGATAAAAAGGATTGTTCCAACTTGACCCATGGTTTGGATTTGTCATGCCTACACCAATCTATGATGCGCGCTAAATGTGCCGCCTGATAATAGTGCTGAATATCAGGCAAGCCCAAACCGCCATCAAACCTCGGGCGTGTCAGAGTCGTACGTGCAATGCATGATGGTTTGTTTGACCAGATAAACTTAAGCATTAAAGAAGAGAGGGATGTTAAGAAAATACGCGGTTGTTTTGCAATTTTTAATCCCTGTCTCTGAACTTCCAAATGATCCTTAGCGTTTTTTACTTCATCAATAAACAGAACCTCAGTTTTATCATGATTTATTTTAAAACCTGATATGGGGCCAAAATCATCCAAGGTGTTCATTACTTTAGGAGGGTCTTCATCTATGTCAGGGGTCTCAAGCACGCGGGCCGCGGGCCGCATGCGCCCCCTGGGGCTGTCATCTGCGGCCCGCGGGACACAGAGCCGCTAGTATCGGCTCTGCTCCGAGACTCTGGAATTCCCTGACATTGCTGTCCACATATGAACAGCGATGTCTGGGGCTTCCCCAGAGCCGGAGTCCTGAGCAGAGCGCTGGTGTCGGCTCTGCTCCGGGACTCTGTGGAATTCCCTGACATCGCTGCCCATATATGGACAGTGTGTCAGGGTCTTGCCCAGAGCGGAGCAGAGCGCTGGTGTCGGCTCTTCTCCTGGACTCTGTGGAATTCCCTGACATCGCTGTCCACATATGAACAGCGATGTCTGGGGCTTGCCCAGAGCCGGAGTCCCGAGCAGAGCGCTGGTGTCGGCTCTGCTCCGGGACTCTGTGGAATTCCCTGACATATCTGCCCATATATGGACAGTGTGTCAGGTTCTTCCCCAGAGCGGAGTCCCGGGCAGAGCGCTATTATCGGCTCTGCTCCGGGACTCTGGGGAGCCTCTGACATCTCTGTCCATACATCGACAATGATGTCAGGGGCTTCCCCAGAGCAGGAGTCCCAGTGATGTCAGGAGCACAGCTGGAGTCCCAGGAAAAGCCTACTAGCGCTCTGCCTGGGACTCCAGCTCTGGGGTTGCCCCTGACATCTCTGTCCATATATGTCAGTGATGTCAGGAGCAGAGCTGGAATCCCAGGCAGAGTGCCAGAAGCGGCTCTGCTCTGGGACTCCAGCTCTGGGCAAGCCCCTGACATCACTGTGGCAGCATCTGCAGAGGGCACTGTGGCAGCATCTACAGAGGGCACTGTGGCAGCCTCTACAGAGGGCACTGTGGCAGCCTCTACAGAGGGCACTGTTGCAGCCTCTACAGAGGGCACTGTGGCATTATCTACAAGTGGGTGTGTGGCAGTATCTGAAGAGGACACTGGCATTATTTAGGGGTGTGTTGCATTATCTACAGAGGGCACTGTGGCCTTATCTACAGAGGGCACTGTGGCCTTATCTACAGAGGGCACTGTGGCCTTATCTAGGGGTGTGTTGCATTATCTACAGAGGGCACTGTGGCCTTATCTACAGAGGGCAATGTGGCCTTATCTACAGAAGGCACTGTGGCCTTATCTAGGGGTGTGTTGCATTATCTACAGAGGGCACTGCAGCAGCATTCACAGAGGGCACTGCGGCAGCATTCACAGAGGGCACTGCGGCAGCATTCACAGAGGGCACTGCGGCAGCATCCACAGAGGGCACTGCGGCACTATCTAAAAAGGGGCTGCCCAATCTTGACATGTGTGCTAACTGAACCGCCGGACTGCATTTAGCGACACTTAAACTGGAAAGCTGGATTGTTGAAATAAGCACATGGAGAAATATCTCAAACTTTAAACCTAGCGCTATTATTATAGTAATGTAGTATTATTATTCTAGTAATATAGTGTTATAGTACCGTGTTTCCCCGAAAGTAAGACAGTGTCTTACTTTCTTTTTATCCCCAAAAGCCCCACTATGTCTTACTTTCGGGGTATGTCTTATATTGGGAAAAAATTGTCGATTTTTTTTTTTTTTTTTTTTTTCACAAACTTTATTTAACTGTTTTACATTTTTTTTTTTAGTCCCACCAGGGGACTTCACTATGCGATGTGCCGATCGCATATATAATGCTTTGGTATACTTAGTATACCGAAGCATTATTGCCTGTCAGTGTAAAACTGACAGGCAACCTATTAGGTCATGCCTCCGGCATCGCCTAACAGGCAGATGCTGAAGGCAGACCTGGGGGTCTTTGTTAGACCCCCGGCTGTCATGGAAACCCGACGGCGACCCGCGATTTGTTTGCGGGGGCGCCGATCGGGTGACAGAGGGAGCTCCCCCCTCTGTCAAACACATTAAATGCCGCTGTCACTATTGACAGCGGCATTTAATGGGTTAAACTGCCGGAATCGGCGCGCGCTTCGATTCCGGCAGTTGCAGCAGGAGCCAGGCTGTGTATAACAGCCGTGCTCCTGCCGCTGATCGCGTGGGTACAGTCTCAGTACCCGCGCCATCACAGGACGGATATATCCGTCCTCCTGCGCGAACTAGCAGCTGCTGAGGACGGATATATCCGTCCTTCGGCGTTAAGGCGGCATTGACAAGTGCAGGGGAGGCGCGGTGACGTATGGAGAGGGGGGCAGCGCGGAAGTGGGCAGGAGGCGGCAATACCCCCGTGTTTCCCCGAAAGTAAGACATATGTCTTACTTTCGGGGTACGGCTTATATTAGCCGACCCCCCTGAAACCCCCGATACGTCTTACAATCGGGGGTGTCTTACTATCGGGGAAACACGGTAGTTCAAATAACTAATTGATTAACAATAATTTTGTATTGTATCAAATTTGAAAGTAATGCGGCCCGTCAACTTCCCATTTTTTCTATATGCGGCCCACTTACACGGCCGAGTTTGAGACCCCTGATCTACGTTATGTAAGAAGACCAAAAGATCATCTGCAAACATTGCAACTTTGACTTCATAGTGTAATGGTGGGGGGGGGTAGGGAAACGGACAAGTGAGCCCTAATCTACCCGCCACTCTGTCCCTGCCTACTTGCAACGACCCGCCCTAGACGACGGGGTACAACTGGGCGGCGGTCCCTGCGCTCAGTAAGTGCATGACAAACACGACAAACAAACAAGGGAACACAAGCAAGGGAAATGGGCAGTTGCTCGCGGAAACACCGTGAGCAACAGAGTAGTGAACGAGCCGAGTCAAGCCAGGAGAGTGCGAGGTACAAAGCGAAAAGCAGAAGAGTAGTCGGTAAGCCGGGGTCTGTATGGAGCAGGATCAAAAAGTAGCAGGAGCTGTAGCTGGGCCAGGAAACCTCAAGGAAAGAATTCACAAGCACAGATGGACAGGAAGAGCAGGCTTAAATAGACCGAGGGCGGGAGCTAGCTGAGTCTGGCCAGGTTGCGATAGGCTCTCCCACTCCTAAGCCTGCCAGCCTGAGTGGAGGAAGCTGGTGTCTGTCTCAGGGATGTACACTCAGGTGTTGACTGATTAATTCTGGGAGTTAACCCTGAAGCAGTGCCTGGCAGATCCTTTACAGTACCCCCCCTTTTATGAGGGGCCACCGGACCCTTTCTAAGTGGACCTGGCTTACTGGGGAAACGCAGGTGGAACCTCCTGACCAATACCCCAGCGTGAACATCCCGGGCGGGTACCCAAGTCCTCTCCTCGGGCCCGTATCCTCTCCAATGGACCAGGTACTGGAGGGAGCCTTGGACCATCTTGCTGTCCACGATCCTGGCCACCTCAAATTCCACCCCCTCAGGGGTGAGGACGGGAACAGGAGGTTTCCTCGAGGGGGCCAAGGACGGGGAGCAGCGTTTCAGGAGGGAGGCATGAAACACGTTGTGTATACGAAAAGACGGGGGTAACTCCAGCCGGAAAGAGACAGGACTGAGGACCTCAATGACCTTATACGGCCCAATAAACCGGGGAGCAAACTTTTTGGACGGAACCTTGAGACGCAAGTTCCTGGATGACAACCACACCAGATCCCCGACCACAAACAGGGGGTTAGCAGAACGTCTTCTATCGGCCTGAGCCTTCTGTATGCTCTGGGACGCCTCTAGGTTCTTCTGAACCTGGGCCCAGACTGTGCACAGATCCAGATGAACGACCTCCACCTCGGGATTGTTGGAACAACCAGGTGAAACGGAGGAGAACCGTGGATTAAACCCAAAATTACAGAAAAAGGGAGAGACCCCTGACGAGTTACTGACCCGGTTATTAAGGGAAAATTCGGTGAGGGGAATGAAAGAAACCCAATCAAATTGACAGTCAGAGACAAAACATCTTAAGTATTGTTCTAGAGACTGATTAGTCCTCTCCGTTTGGCCATTGGTTTCAGGATGGAAGGCAGAGGAGAAGGACAGATCAATCCCCAACTTATTACAGAAGGCTCTCCAAAACAATGAAACAAATTGTACCCCTCTGTCAGAAACAATATTGACGGGGACCCCATGGAGACGCAGGATGTGTTTGATAAACAAGGTAGCCAACGTCTTGGCGTTGGGTAGTTTCTTGAGGGGCACAAAGTGGCACATTTTACTGAAGCGGTCTACCACCACCCACACCACCGACTTGCCTTGGGATGGAGGCAAATCGGTGATAAAATCCATGGAGATATGTGTCCACGGTCTCTGGGGAATGGGCAACGAACGCAGTAAGCCCGCTGGTCGGGACCTGGGAGTCTTGGACCTGGCACAAACCTCACAGGCGGCAACGTAGGCCTTAACGTCTTTAGGCAAACCAGGCCACCAATAATTTCTGGTAATGAGGTGTTTGGTACCCAGGATGCCTGGATGGCCAGATAGTGCGGAGTCGTGATTTTCCCTAAGTACCCTTAGCCGGAATTGCAGGGGAACAAACAGCTTGTTCTCAGGAAGGTTCCCAGGAGCTGAACCTTGATCAGCAGCAATTTCAGAGACTAAATCGGACTCGATAGAGGAAATGACTATACCTGGAGGCAAAATACAAACAGGATCTTCCTCCGAAGGAGGGCTGGCCATGAAGCTACGCGACAGTGCATCCGCCTTAATATTTTTAGACCCGGCCCTATAGGTAACCAAAAAATTGAATCTGGTAAAAAACAACGCCCATCGAGCTTGTCTCGGGTTTAGCCTCCGGGCAGATTCTAGGAAAACCAGATTCTTGTGGTCGGTAAGGACCGTTACCTGGTGCCTAGCCCCCTCCAGGAAGTGGCGCCACTCTTCAAATGCCCATTTAATGGCTAAAAGTTCGCGGTTGCCAATATCATAGTTACACTCCGTGGGCGAAAACTTCCTAGAAAAGTAAGCACAGGGGCGGAGATGGGTGAGGGAGCTGGTACCCTGGGACAAGACGGCCCCCACTCCCACCTCGGACGCGTCAACCTCCACAATAAATGGCTCCCTTTGGTTGGGCTGAACCAGCACGGGGGCCGAGATAAAGCACTTCTTGAGGGTCTCAAAAGCCTGGACGGCCTCAGGGGGCCAATGGAGGACATCAGCACCCTTGCGAGTGAGGTCCGTAAGAGGCTTAGCGACGACCGAGAAGTTAGCAATAAATCTCCTGTAATAGTTAGCGAACCCCAAAAAACACTGTAGCGCTTTCAGGGAGGCAGGTTGGACCCATTCAGCCACAGCCTGAACCTTGGCAGGGTCCATGCGGAATTCATGAGGAGTGAGGATTTGACCTAAAAATGGTATCTCCTGTACCCCAAATACACATTTTTCGATTTTGGCAAACAGTTTGTTTTCTCGAAGGACCTGGAGCACTTTCCTGACATGCTCTATGTGGGAGGACCAGTCCCTGGAAAACACCAATATGTCATCAAGGTACACTACAAGAAATATCCCCAGGTAATTTCTCAAAATCTCATTTATGAAGTTCTGGAAGACCGCAGGGGCATTGCACAACCCAAAGGGCATGACGAGGTATTCGAAATGGCCTTCGGGCGTGTTAAACGCAGTCTTCCACTCATCCCCCTCTTTGATGCGAATAAGGTTATACGCCCCCCGTAGATCCAATTTAGAGAACCATTGGGCCCCCTGAACCTGATTAAAGAGATCAGGAATCAAAGGAAGGGGATACTGGTTCCTTACCGTGACCTTATTCAGGCCACGGTAGTCAATGCATGGCCTAAGACCCCCATCCTTCTTCCCTACGAAGAAGAAGCCAGCACCTACCGGAGAAGAAGAGGGACGAATGTAACCCTTGGCCAGGGATTCCTGGATATACTCCCTCATGGCTTCACGTTCGGGACAAGAAAGGTTAAATATCCTACCCTTAGGAAGCTTAGCTCCTGGTACCAATTCGATAGCGCAATCGTATTCTCTATGAGGCGGTAATACTTCGGAGGCCTCTTTAGAGAAAACATCAGCGAAGTCCTGAACAAACTCGGGTAGCGTATTCACCTCCTTAGGGGGAGAAATAGAATTAACAGAAAAACATGACGTACAACATTCATTACCCCATTTGGTTAGCTCCCCAGTATTCCAGTCAAACGTAGGATTATGCAACTGCAACCAGGGAAGACCTAGAACCAAATCGTACGATAATCCCTGCATCAATAGTACAGAGCATTGCTCCAAATGCATGGAGCCAACAAGGAGTTCAAAAACAGGGGTATGCTGTGTAAAATAACCATTAGCAAGAGGAGTGGAGTCGATACCCACTACCGGAACAGGTTTAGGCAAATCAATCAGAGGCATAGCGAGAGACATAGCAAATTCCACAGACATGATATTAGTAGAGGACCCTGAATCCACGAAGGCACTGCCGGTAGCAGACCTACCACCAAACGAGACCTGAAAGGGAAGCAATATCTTAGTACGTTTCATATTTACGGGAAATACCTGTGCGCCCAAGTGACCTCCCCGATGATCACTTAGACGCAGGAGCTCTCTGGCAGCATTCTTACGCTTGGGACAGTTGTTTACTTGATGCTTGACATCCCCACAGTAGAAGCAGAGACCATTCTTCCTGCGGAATTCTCTACGTTGTTGAGGGGACACGGAGGCCCCGAGTTGCATAGGTATTTCTGAGTCTTTAGGGGAGAAACGAAGCAACGGGACTTCGGGAGGCATCATGGGGGAGTCGGAGGAAAAAACACATAAACGTTCACGTTGTCGTTCCCTGAGACGTCGGTCAAGTCGTACCACTAAAGCCATAACCTGGTCTAAGGAGTCAGAAGAGGGATAACTAACTAGCAGGTCTTTCAGGGCGTTCGACAGACCCAACCTAAACTGGCACCTTAAGGCAGGGTCATTCCACCGAGAAGCTACGCACCACTTCCGAAAGTCAGAGCAATACTCCTCAACAGGTCTCTTACCCTGACGTAAGGTCACCAGCTGACTCTCGGCAAAGGCAGTTCTGTCAGTCTCGTCATAAATAAGTCCGAGAGCAGAAAAGAAACAATCAACGGAGGAAAGTTCAGGGGCGCCAGGAGCCAAGGAGAAGGCCCACTCTTGGGGCCCTTCCTGGAGCCGGGACATAATTATACCCACCCGCTGGCTCTCAGAACCTGAGGAGTGAGGTTTTAAGCGAAAATAAAGCTTACAACTCTCCCGAAAGGAGAGAAAAGCCCTCCGGTCACCTGAGAACCGGTCGGGCAACTTGAGGTGGGGTTCAAGGGGTGCGGTGAGGGGAACTACCAAGGTAGCATCAGGCTGGTTGACCCTCTGAGCCAGGGCCTGGACCTGTAGGGAGAGACCCTGCATTTGCTGAGCCAGGGTTTCACGGGGTTCCATAATGGTGTCAGGGACCAGGGTAGACTAGGTATAGGGCTTGTGAATTTGTAATGGTGGGGGGGGGTAGGGAAACGGACAAGTGAGCCCTAATCTACCCGCCACTCTGTCCCTGCCTACTTGCAACGACCCGCCCTAGACGACGGGGTACAACTGGGCGGCGGTCCCTGCGCTCAGTAAGTGCATGACAAACACGACAAACAAACAAGGGAACACAAGCAAGGGAAATGGGCAGTTGCTCGCGGAAACACCGTGAGCAACAGAGTAGTGAACGAGCCGAGTCAAGCCAGGAGAGTGCGAGGTACAAAGCGAAAAGCAGAAGAGTAGTCGGTAAGCCGGGGTCTGTATGGAGCAGGATCAAAAAGTAGCAGGAGCTGTAGCTGGGCCAGGAAACCTCAAGGAAAGAATTCACAAGCACAGATGGACAGGAAGAGCAGGCTTAAATAGACCGAGGGCGGGAGCTAGCTGAGTCTGGCCAGGTTGCGATAGGCTCTCCCACTCCTAAGCCTGCCAGCCTGAGTGGAGGAAGCTGGTGTCTGTCTCAGGGATGTACACTCAGGTGTTGACTGATTAATTCTGGGAGTTAACCCTGAAGCAGTGCCTGGCAGATCCTTTACACATAGTTATTTATTTTGATACCACGAATATTCCCTTTTTGTATAAGAGATCTGGCCATTGGTTCTATACATAGGTTGAATAATAAGGGGCATCCCTGCCTAGTCCCTCTTGATAACTTCAAGCTTGGCATAATAAGCCCTAGAATGGACATATGAGCTAGAGGGGAATGATGTATGACCTGTATCATATTGTAAAAATTGCAAGTAATGCTGTTTTTTTAAGCACCATATTGAGCCAGGGCCAGGCCACTCTATCAAATGCTTTTTCTGCATCAGATGTGACTATTTCCACC
Organism: Rhinoderma darwinii; assembly: GCF_050947455.1. Classification (NCBI taxonomy): domain Eukaryota; kingdom Metazoa; phylum Chordata; class Amphibia; order Anura; family Rhinodermatidae; genus Rhinoderma; species Rhinoderma darwinii. The sequence goes on along the minus strand of NC_134693.1, from coordinate 40,053,990 downwards.
TTAGCGTTAGTTTGTGGCCTGGTCCTGACCCAATCTTGAACTGACAGAATTTTCCTTATATTTCTAACCTCATTCCTTCCCTTGATAAACCCATTTTGATGTTCGCCAATCAAACAGGGTAATACTTTTGCTAACCTACTTTTGCTTAATTTAGTGTATATTTTAATATCTGTGTTGATAATTGAAATAAGGTGATATGATTTAAAGTCTAAGAGGTCTTTATCCTTCTTTGGTATTCATTTTACATGGGCCACATTCCCTGATTGTAAACCTTTCCCAAATTGATACATATGGTTGAAAAGATTTAGTAAAGCATCTTTTATGTTTGGAATAGAAAATTTGAAGAACTCATTTGTGAACCCATCTGCTCCTGGGCTTTTGTCATTAGCTAAACCAGAAATAATCTGTTGCAGTTCCTGACTGATTATTGATTTGTTAAGACTTAATAATTGATCTTCACTGAGTTTAGATAAATCGAATGAGTCCTGTCTTGTAGAAAGCACCCCCCATGTAAATAGCAACCCCCTGCCTGTAGATAGCCACTCCCTATCCCTTGTAGATGGTGTCACTGTAACTCCCAGCAGGAGCGGAACCCCAGTGGCCAGGGATTCAGCTCCTATATGGACAGTGATGTCAAGGGCTTACTCCTGGAGTGGTATCCCTGGTCAGAGCTTTGCCGACGCTCTGGCCTGGGATTCCCCTCCTGGAAAAGCCCCTAGCGTCACTATCCATATATGGACAGTGATGTCAGGGGCTACTCCTGAAGCGGAATCCCCGGCCAGAGCGCTGCCGATGCTCTGGCAGGGAATTCCGCTCTCCTGACGTCACTGTCCATATATGGACAGAGATGTCAGGGGCTCCGTCTATGAGCGGAACACCCGGCCAGAGGGATTCCGCTCCTACTGTGGCGATATCTAGAGGGGGTGCTATCTACAGGGGGTGAAATCTACAGGGGGTGGTGCTGTTCAGAGGGGGGGTGGCGCTATCTACATGGGCACTGTGGCACTATATGGGGTGTGGCCCTTTTTGCAAGGGACACTGGCGCTATCTACAGGGGCACTGTGGCACTATGTGGGCTCTGGCACTTTGAAGGCACTATGTCACTTTATATGTGGGCGCTATGGCATTATCTACAATGGGCACTGTAGCACTATGTGAGCACTGGCACTTTATATGTGGGCACTATGGTACTTTATATGTGGGCACTGTGGCACTATCTATAGTGGGCACTATGTGGGCACCGGCACTTTATATGTGGGCACTATGTCACTTTATATGTGGGTGTAACGTCCATGGCTGCGGACCGTCGTTCAGACTTACCGTCTGACGGCTCCGGCCATGGACGTCTGTGTTCCCGGCAGCATCTCCCTCCAGGGAGATGCCGGCACTCACTTCCGGGTTCTGTGACTTGTTTCCGCAGGGCGCACGTGCCTGCGTGTGCACGGCCTTAAAGGGCCAGTACGCGTCCAGCTGTCTAGTACAGCCAGTGGCGGATCATCATTAGGGCGTCATGCCCGGTGGCGTCGCTAGCACCGGAGGGAGCCCCGGTGCCAGGACCGCACCTGTCATGAGGCGAAGTAAGCTTCTGTCCTACTTAGCAGCCGTGGTCTGTGCTGAAACTCCCCCTCCAGCCCCCCTTCCCTGCTCTACACATCTCTCCTCCTGCTGCTAGCAGTCGGGACATGGGGGAGGGGAGACTGTCTGCGGGCTTTGTGTCGGGCTGTGAGCAGGAGAAACGCTGTGTGAAGACTCCGACCGGCCTCCTGGGATGACGTTTCACCCCATGTGACCGCTGCAGCCAATCACAGACTGAATGGGTCATGGCCAGGAGAAGTCATGAGCTCTGGACTGGATGGAGAAGAAAAGAGGAAAAAAAACTACTAGCATCTGAGACGTCATCACCTGTGAGTCACTGGATTTGTAGAGAATCTGTCCCCTCTCCTGACATGTTTATTATAGGAAATCCTTGTATTCCACATAACGTCTTTGTGCAGTCCAGGACTGATAGAAAAATTGGTGTTACCAATCCCCTTGTCAGGAGGATGTGTCCCTGCACAGTGTGATACTGTCAGTATGTAGGGACACAGCCCTGTGAAAGGGGAATCGTAACACCCATTTGTTAATGCTTGTGCAAAAAGGTAGTGTTAGCAATAGTTACGGCGCGGCAGGGTGGCGGTGGAGAAGGGGGACCCAAGTTTGGATAACAGCCCAGGGCCCATGGTCTTCTTAATCCGCCACTGAGTACAGCGTCCAGCTGTCTATTATCAGTAATTAGCCCAGAATGTTGCTGGACTATAAAAAGGGCTCTGCCCACTTGTTCCTTGCCTGAGCGTTGTTGTATACCTAAAGTTTGTCTTGCAAATGGTCTCCCAGTGTTTTCCAGTTCCCAGTGTTACCCGTTCCTGCGGCCTGTACCCTGTATCCCGTGCTATCGTATCTACTGTGCCATCTACAGTGAAAGTCAAGTCGTGTCTTCACCTGCATCTACTGTGCCATCTACGGTGAAAGTCAAGTTGTGTCTCCGCTACTGTCTACATTGTCTCAGGTACCCTTTCTGGACTATAGACATTGTTTTGTACCTAGTTGTCCACCTGCCACCCCGCTACGCGGTACGGCCCAGTGGGTCCACACCCCGCGCCGTGACAATGGGCACTGTGGCACCTTCTACAGTGGGCACTGTGGCACTATGTGGGCACTGGCCCAATGTGGGCATTATCTACAGTGGGCACTGTGGCACTATCAACAGGCAAATTGCGGCACTGTGGTGTTTTCTTGCTTGCTTGAATATCTTTTTAGCTCAATGTCTCTGCTTGGTTTGCTCCACACGCGGCCTTCACTGCACTTAGTAGTGTCAGTATATATTGGGCACATGTTGCTATTTCATACAGACCAGAGCCTATAGCAATTGTATTCATACTCCTCTGTCAGTACACATTGTAATTTTAACTCTATGTAGTTGTCTCTATTTTCGCTATTTAATAAAGATTGTATTCATTACTTTTTATTGTTCAGTGTAGTTGGGAAAATAACGGGCCTCATTTGTCTTCGCCAATTTTTTGTAAAATTATCAAGTGTTCTGCCCGCCAACCACTTGGGTCTTTCATTTAATTTTGTGTTTATCCATGTAGTTAGCGCCAAACTGACCCTGTTGTTAGCGCCACACTAACCTTGTACTTCGCTCCACAATGCCCCCTGTACTAGCGCCACAATGCCCCCTGTACGAGCACCACAAAACCCTCTACTAGCGCCACAATGCCCCCTGTACTAGCACCACAATTCCCCCTGTACTAGCGCCACACTACCCTTGTAGTGAGCGCAACACTACCCCTGCATTTATCCCTAAAATGCCCCCTGAAAGCCCCTGTATACTCACCTATGCAGCGCCGTGTTCTTCAGGTGTGTTATCGCGGCTTCAGCGCAGGCGGTCCGATGACGTGATCGCGCTGCCGATAACCAGCAAGGGAACCAATAGTTCCATTGCCTATTGAATCCCCTTGTCACAGATCCATTTTTAACGGTGGTTACATGGATTGACGACCGTTAAAAATTTATCCATTGACTTCTATGGGGGTCGTCTGCCCGTGAAAACAGGCAAAAATAGGATATGTCCTATTTTTTGACGGCCAATATTCACGGGTCGTTAAAAAAAAATGGCCGTGTGAAGACACACATAAAACCTCATAGTTCTGAGAACGGCTGTGTGATGGCCGTTCAAAAATCGTCCGCTACATGGCCGTTTTTCACGGTCATGTGAATAAGGCCTAAGTATCTTAGTTCTCTTTATAGGGTTTGTAATACTCCTAACATTCCAACTAATGATATTAATCATGTTTTGTTTTTTTTTAAAATATATACTTTTTCATTTACCTAGTGTTATAACATTTTACAAGCAGGAGGAACTGTCCCACTGTTAGGAAAGAAATCACAGATCCTCCTACTCTCCCTGCTGCACGCTGTCTATACTTTCAAAAATCTCCCACACAGTCCTATAAAGAGCTGCTATGCCTGTAGTCTCCTCCAATCAGCAGTCACCACCAGACATCTTGGATTGTGAAACAGGAAGATAAGAGCCCCATTCTCCAATATGAGGGGGTACCTGTGGATATGCCATAAATGTTAGTGAGAATACCCCTTTAGTTATGTCAAAATTTAATAATGACAAACACAAAATATAAACAAAACATTACAGATATTTATATATATATCTTTATTATGCACAAAAATACAAGGTGACACATCCAAATATCAAATTTGTACAAAATATTAACAATAATGAAACGTTTAACAATTGTGCTGGAATAATGAGAATTGCGGCCTTTCTATTCAGGCCAGTGGCATTATACTTATAATATGGCAAGAAATGTAAATTGTAATTTGTCATAAATGGATAGTCATTGATTGAAATACCAGATAAACACATAATTCCTGGTTTAATACAAAACAAAAATCCCTCTGATAAACATTACATGTAACTTCACGGGCAATCTTTAAAACATCTTTTAAAATGAGGTAGATCACATATTAGAGAAGAGTACATTGGTCTAACAGATAATTTGGCGGGATTGGGATTAATGGACATTTAGGATCCAGAATTAAGTTCCCCAAACAGGGCATTGTTAAACTTTCATTTACAGATGTAGAGAAAGTAAAAATTTCATTAAGTAGAACAGAGGGAGGAAAATGCTAAAAAGATTTTACTTCCACGGCTAGGACGGGTTAGAGGACGAATTCTCAAGGCAATTGTAACAGTCAAAGAGTAAGTAAAACAAGTAAAGAATCATGTCACAAACCCTTAATTTCTTAACATACATTTTACCATAGATAGCTCAACTCTTATGTCATAAGGAAAAATACAGATCTGAAGAGAATTCTTTATTCAGCTGTGGTAAGAATATTTGCACTGACGGTGGAGACACAAATTTGATAAAAATTGCAAATGTAGTCAGACACACAAACCATATACAATGCACAATATATGGAAATATGCTATTAATGTTGCTGTAAATTCAGAAGTTGCCTGAGTTAGGAACAATTTATCCCCCCACCATTCTTATTTATGTGGACTCCTGAGATGCAGAGGTCTTAGCGGGATAGGCCATCAATATCTGAATGGTGGGAGTCCGACTGCCGGCACACCTACCGATTAGCTGTTTGAAGGGGCTGTTTCCCCTTCATTCCTTATCTGCTTGTTCTGTGAATCTCCGACGTTTCAGTATTACAGCCTTCTCCTATTCACCTGAATGAGAAAAGGCTGTAATACTGTGAATCGCCACTACAAGTGTGTCCGCGATTCACTGTACAAGCAGATAAGTGGGGAAAACCCCTTTAAGTAGAAATACTTTGTAATTCCTCTACAATTTTAATGTATATTTTATTTATGAATACTGACAAATGCAAAGTAGTCTAAATACATTCACAGCAGTAAAAACGTAAAGGGGCCCATAAAATCAGCAATGCTAATGGGGATTTGCTCACCACAGACAACAGTAAAACAGGACAAATTTCTACAACCTGCAGTTTAAAAATGGTCACCACTTATTTATTTGGAGGGATGCTCATGACTACAGTAAACTAATATGCACAATAGTAGAATTAACGGATCTCATAGAGCTACATGACAACTACGGCCGCGTAACGTGTGGTACTGTTGGGGATATCACTTGCCACAAGAATGCCACAAGAATGAACTGAATGGTGTGTGACTCAATGTAACTGCAGTGCATCATCCATGAAATGCTGCAGGTGACTGTACATGTGCTGTTTGATACAGTCCTTGACACTTGAGCGCCCCAGGAGACAATGGATTCCATTGGCTTCTAAGAGGAAAAAAACTGTTGTACTGCTTGAATTGGTTGTTTTCTACCAGTAGTTGTCACCTCTTTCGAAAATTCTTTAAAGTGGGCATTTCTAATACTGCTTTAGAGGACCAATAACCTACGATACACGTTATATTCACAATTAAACAAACACAATTCCAACACAATGGTACAATGCACGATAGTGGACTTTGAAAATGTTCCAAGGAACTACCTAAAATTGCAGACAGAAATAGAATCGTTCCCTTATTGTATAGTATAAACAAAGAAAATTCATGTTCCCTTAAAGAGGACCTGTCACTGGTAAGTTACAGACCTTAACAGCTCTGTCTTTTTTTTTTCATGCCCACCCTCCTGTTTCAGGGATATGGCCCACTGGTGTGTCGGCTTCCTATATGCTAATTTGCTGTAATTAGCCAACGGGGCGTCAACTATCCTTATTCTCCCAAGGTGCAGCTAGCTTCACTGCCTCTGATGCTGCCCAATCAGCATGAGGCAGCTTGAGGGTTGTTCACACCCCGTTGGCTAACTACAGAAAATTTGCATGAAGGGAGCCAACACAATAGTGGGCCATATCTCTGGAACAGGGAGGTCCAGGGAAAAAACCAACAGCGCTGTAATCAGGGAGACAGCTATAATTGTCAGATAACCAGTTCAAAATATATATGACCTAGTCACAGGTCTTCTAAGGCTATGTTCACACAGAGTTTTTTTGCAGGCAGAAAATTCTGCCTGGAAAAATCAGCGACGGATTTGCACCACAGGCGGTTTTTACCTACTTCTTCAAGAGGCAAAGGAAAAAACTGCATGCGTTTTTTTTACATAAAACGCGTCAATAAACGCTTCAAAAAACACGTCGGCTGTTCGCAGCGTTTTTTCCGTCTCTCATTGACTGGTTTTTGAGGCAGAAAACGCCTCAAGATAGGGCATGTCGCTTCTTTCTCCCGCAAGGGTTTATTTGTGCTCGCAGGAAAAAAACGCCTCCACCTCCCATTGAAAACAATGGGAGGCAATTTCGGTTGTTTTTTGCTGCGGTTTCTGCGGCAAAAAACGTGTAAAAAAAACTCTGTGTGGAGAGGGCCTTACTGTGCTGCCTAAGTTGCATTTCAACTGTGTGCTGCTGTCTTTATAAATATACAACATTATGAAGGAGATTTAAAGGACCTCTTTATTTTATTGTTTTATAAATGACCCTTATTGGGGCTTATTTATGGAAAGAAATGCAAACAGAAAAAGAAATATTATTCATAGCAACCAATAAGACATACTTTGAAATGCCAAAATAATACTTAGAATCTGATTGGCTGTTTTGCACAACACCTCCATTTTTTTCTTTCCACTCATTTTATAAAAGAGGCCCCATAATGTGAATAGCTGCTGAGAGTACTGCCCTAAAGTACGAGATAACTGATATACTATAAAGATGGATATTAATATATTGCTTTGTTTTTCATGTGGACAGATGCCTTAACATGGAGAAATACACAGTAAATGCCAACAATTGGAAAGTGACTTTCATATATGTTTAGATAAAATACGTATGGCTTCTTATCTGTAAATATAAATTTGTAGGTATATATATATATATACCTATATATATATATATATATATATATATATCTTATAATTAAAGTAAATTACTGATAGTACAAATCATTCTCGCTCAAAAATATACATTTAAAGTGTTTACAAATTGTGTCCAGCCCAAACTTGAATGCTTGATTTCAATAAATGAGTTGGAGGGTGTGTAGGGTAAGGGGATTTACAATGGGTGATGTTAAAATTCACAGTAATTGGAATTATAAAAAAAAGAAATAAAAAAAATTTCATAGAGTAAATTTGTCATAAAACATTTAAATATAAACTATATATATAATGTAGTAAAATATAGCTATAGGAATAGTACAGTCTCTTGTCTTCTTTGAAGACATTTTAAAGTTTTTGTGTTTATTTTTTTCCTTTTATTTTTAATATAGACTATGATTTAAAAATACATTCAGCTTTAGGTTTGGCAAAGCGCTTGATTGTCCAAAACACAGGTAGCTTATATGAATCTTTTTGCTGCCTCTAGTGGCAACAATAGGTATTTTTTTTTTCCTTTTTGCTTTTATAAATGTATCGCACAAGCTGAGGGAGGAAAACATTACACCAGTGGTTTTTAACAGTAGGAATGAACTAATGGACATTAAATCAAAGTTACCGCCACCACATAGGATGGATTTAAAATGACCCTTTAATTCCTGGACTCTCTGAGTACTCTTGAAGAGATATTATATTACATTAGATATAATCACTGAACTCTATACTATTGCAGCAGTGATGGAAAGCAAGCTTAGGATAACTAATGAGCTATACTGCTTTTTGGAAGCAAATACTACGATATCATGCTTCTGCCAACATCAAAGGAGATCTACACTTTTAGGTGAATTAAAAAGCCTCGTTGCCCTTAGATGCCTCTTGTACTGCTATTGTACTTGTAAAGAAAGAAATGTGGGGACATATACAAATTGTTGATGAAAGAACGGACATATCCATGAAGGATGGTCCTAAGGGAGACCAGGTTGTTTAATTCAGCTCAAAGTGCAAAAATGTCCAGAAGTATAAACCCATCACAAAATGGAATATTTTATGTAACATATGTTTCCATTTCAAAGTATCTGTTCACTCCAATCCTGATCACAAGCAATAAGGTAAAGTGACTTGCGTCTCGAACTCTCATAAATATCTCCTTCAGAATAGTTGGAAGCCCATGCTCAGAATTATAATTACTTCCCAGCCTAAACCTGCCTAAAATACTGAAGTTACAATTATTCCATCATGACCATCAAAGATATTAAAGAGGTTGTTTAAGACTATAAAAACATGGATGCTTTCTACCAGAAATAGCGCCACTCGTCATTTGGCTGTGTCTGGTATTGCAGCTTGGCCACAATCACATGAATGAGGATAAGCTGCAATACCAGACGTGGCCAATAGACAAGAAAGGTGCTATTTCTGGGAGAAAGCGGCCATGTTTTTTCATCTCATACTACCATTATACAATAAATAAGCTATAAAGCTGATGAAATTCCTATCCTCTACATATGAATGGGCTATGCCTGTACAATATCATAATAAAGTTTTTCTTTCTAGAATATAGGTGAGTAGTAGAAGTTCAGTATATCCTTTGCTGTAATTGTCCGTTCTACACATATAAACTTGGAGAATTATAAATATATAATTTCAGAAATTCTGCTGCGATCAGTCACTGGTGTTATGACTCTGCTGTGTTAGATCACTGTGGAGCTTAAAGCTTGCCCCAGGTCATTTACAAGGCAGTAACTACTCATATGACAAACCCCAGGAAGAATTATTTTAAATGTCATCCTGTCAGCTAGCCAAGTATGAAGCCAAGTAAATCATAAAATGTATATGCTGCATGTTCTAGTATCCCAAAATGCAAACACATACCTTTTAAATCATTCACTATAAAGAAAGAGCAAAAGCTGAAGTTTGTGATCAGGATGGAGAGATACTTAACATTGCAGGAGATATAAATGTATCCTCTCAAGGAACCAGGACCGTGATGTATGGAGAGACCAATGCACGTATGTAACTACAAGAAACGTACAGAAATGTATCCTATAAAGTAGAAACCATACCAGCAAGTGCCACACATCATACCTGCCAACTACTTCATGGTCTCCTGTAAGATCAGGACCTTGCTCCAGGCAAGAGATGGGCAACCCTCGGACCACAAACAATTGTCTAACTAAAAGATGCCCTGGCACGAGCAAAAAGTGTAGTTTATCAATAGCAAAACCACTGTGGAATTCCCTCCTGTAATCAAACATTCCATATGGTCAGTGGTAAAATAAAAATCTGTTTTCCTTTTATATAACCCCCCCAAAAAAAACAAATCTAACATGATTTCTTATATTACTACCTATCTATATACAATACTAACAAGGGGTACACCCCTAATGTTAGGTTTACGAGCCCTAACGATAGATAACACCTTTGTATCCATTGCGGGGTCATAGAATCACTATTGAAAACCCTAAAGCACATCTTAAGCCTTGTTCACATCTGTGTTGGAGCCTCCGCTAAGGGCCTCCATCGCAAATCCAGACGAAGATACCGGAAACAATAGAGCAGCATACTGCGCTATTGTTTCCGGGAAAACCACAGACACCTCGATGGAAACACGACGGTTCCGTAAGTTGCAGTTGGTGTTCGTCGTGCAACGGAACCAGAGCTTGATAGAGCAGAACGGAAAGTCGATCGCTGGTGGGATCCCAGCTTTACTGCTAGGCACCAAAACTCTGGATACAATTGTATGCAGTCTAGACAATGTCCTGTAAGCTAAAAGTTAGTGAACCATTTGAAATTACCTGGATTTCTGAATTGATTACTAATTAAATGTGGTCTGATTGTTACCTAAGTCACAATTATAAACAAACACAATCTAACTGATATTGGAAGTGTGGGTTTCACAGGTGCTTCACCCATTAAGTCCTGCTTACTGACAAATCCGTTCTTCTAAAAGAGAGATTGGATAGTGTGAACCCTGCCTCGAGGTAAACCGCTTTCAGAAGACCAGAGAAGATGTGTTAGAGATACATGACACAGGGAAAAGGCTACAAAAGAATTTGCTAAAGACCTGGGTGTACATAATCCATGGTTAGACAAATTTTCTACAAATGGAGAAAATTCAGGACTGTTGCTACTCTCCCCAGGAGTGGATCTCCTGTTAAGAACACTCCATGAGAATAATAGGCAACCCTAAAAGAGGTAAGAAAGAACTCTAGGGTAACAGCAATAGACCTACTGAAGACTCTACAAACGGCAAAAACCTCTGTATCCACAATTAGAAAAACACTAAACAAGAATGGAGTTCATGGAAGGACACCATAAAGGATGCTGCTACGGTCCAAAAAAATATTGTCTCAAGTTAAGACCACCTGGATGTTCCACAATGCTTCTGGGAAAATGTTCTATAGACAGATAGAGAAAAGTGTAATTTTTTAGCACAAATGCACAACTCTATGTTTGGAGGAAAAAGAACACTGCACACCAACACCAAAACCTCATCCCAACTGTGAAGTATGGTGGAGGGAGAATCATGGTTCAAGTCTGCTCTGCTTTTTAGGGACTGGCGGCTTTGTGATCATTAAGGGAACAATTAATTCAAAGAAGGATCAAAGCATGTTACTGGAGAATGTAAAGGCAGCAGTCCATGACCTCAAGCTGAAGAGATATTGGGTGGTGCAGCAAGACAATGACCCAAAGCACACAAGTAAATCAACTAAAGAATGATTGAAAAAGTAGATTTGTGTTTTGGAATAGTCACGTCAGAGTCCTGATTAAGGACCACACTTTATTAGAAATCATTGCAGAAATCCAGGTAATGCCAAAGGGTTCACTTACTTTTTATGACAACAATAAACACATCAGGTAGTTTTCTGTAATGTATCATTCTGGAGTCCAGGCTGTTTTGCTTCCAGAGCATTGCCTAGACTGGATACAATAGTGATTAAGCTTTATTTACATAAAACAGGAAAAACCCTTCAATTGGCAAGTATTAAACAGCCCCCTCCCCAACAAAAAAAACGAAAAAAAACATCACAAACATTCCAGGACATTTATATACATACATTCAAATGAATCCTTCCTACAAGTTTAATACCTTAAATGTATGCTTATTGCATCTAAGGACTGGTATAAGTTGCTCTGCAATTTATCAGTTACCTAAAAGCAATATATTAGCACAAAAAAAAGAAAAGAAAACAAAGTGCCCAAAATCAACAAAGAAAAAAGGGGAATGGGAAAAAGAAAAAGGAAACGAAGGGAAAGGTTAGACATGTTTCTCTATTCGGCTGATCACTACAATGGGAGAGAAGATCGGCATTTCTCCACAAGACTCTTGGAGAGCAAAGTGTTTTTCCATGTGCAGCAGGCAGACTCATTACAGAAAGATCCACACATCTGTCTCAACACCGGGATCAAGACGCAATGTATCACTTATACTGAAACCAATGGGACAGTTGAGAGACGGTGAGATTTCTGAGAAAGCCGATCAGAATATATACAACCCAACATTGCACATTACACACTCCAGCTGCAAGGAGCATTTGAGAATAGAAAAAGTTAACATTCATCGACCTGCTGCCTAATAGTGGCTAAGTATTTGACACTGCACTGCAGCGCTCATGGTACTCCAATCCATATTAACTTATATATACACTATGTATATATATATATTTATCTTTTGTTATGTACAGATCCATGGCACCGAAATACAGCTTAAATGGGATGCAAGCAGCATTACTCAAAACTGGCACACATTTCACATTGACAGCCAAGGAAACCCATGTTGCAGGTCTGCACACTGCATAATTAGTAGTATTACCACTTTTTTTTTTTTTTTTGGCTTGATGCTCTTTGGACGGTCCTAAAGACTGTATTCATCCAGAAAAGAAAAAAACAGGCAGATATTACACCAAGATCTCTTTTCCCTTTCAGAAAGAACCCAAAATGATTCCTTTCAGTCTTCGAGAACTAATGTCAACAAACAGTGACTTTGAACCCCTGCCCCAGGAGCTGTTCTTTAGCCTTCCTGTGCTGTTCCTCGGGTTAGGCGGTGCTGTTGCTAGAACAGGGGGTGCTTTGTGTGCTGCCGATGCTATGAGCTGCGCTGCTGTTTTCCGAGGCTGGTGGGGATGTGGGGACCTGCTGTCTTCCTGCTGTATCACCTGAAATGTCCAAGAAAACAGATTTCTGATTAGTTTTTACCTGCTGTTTTTGAGATGAATAAATCAAACATCAGTTCCACAACAGCCCATTTACAAGGAACTGGGGAGGGCAAACCACTGGGCATGTAACATTTCCAATATGTGCAAAGGAAAGCTAACAAGCAGCTACCTTATTCCCGATTGTGTGTGCAGTTAAATATTTGGCTGGGAGAGGATTTATCAAAGATTTGCTATATTTTCTCTCCCCACAGCTAAAACTCACACCTGGTCTCTACTGCCTTTCTTCCCAGTCAGAGGAAACATGAGATTTCATTAATAAACGGTTACAACAGTTCATCAATGGTGACAATCAGTAATTCTCAATGTGTTCCTAAATTGCGGCATTCTTACTATACGTCTTCTCTTTGTATTGTAAACTCTCAGGTGCAAGGCTCTTGTAAACCATGTAATGAACAGTTGCAAAAACATTTGGGCTTCCTTTAGGGCCTGTTCACATCACCGTTGCCCTTCCGTTGAGGGGTTCCGTCTGAGGTTTTCGTCGGGTTAACCCCTCAACGGAAAGGCAAACGGAAACCTAAGCTTCCGTTTGCATCATCATTGATATCAATGGTGACGGAAACGTTGTTAAAGGTTTCCGTTTGTCACTGTTGTGACAGGGTTAAGTAGTTTTTGATGGAATCAATAGCGCAGTTCCGATGGAACCCCTCAACGGAAGGGCAATGGTGATGTGAACACATCCTAACACACACTTTTTGGGCAGAACTATCATTTGTTTGTAAAAAAGCGCCATGAATTTCACGTATTTTTTTATGAGCTTTTTTTTATTGATGTTTTTTGCAGTCGCACATTTTTGTTATGCTTTTTTTTTAAGCCATTTTTTATAAACTTCTCTATAGGGAAAAAAAATACCAGGAAAAAATAACAGGAAAAATGACACAAAAAGGTACAGGGTTGGTGAACTTAGATATGATCAATATTAGGCGGATCCAGTGTGTCTCAGCCGTGCCGTCTTTCAAGTTGAACTGACGGGATTGGGATGAGGGAGGATACAGCTTCGATATACATATATATATATATATATATATATATATATATATATACACAAAGTACACATGGAAGCTGTATTGTAAAAAGGAAAAATGCTTTTTTCATAAAAGTCAATTAAAAAATGTTTAAAAAAAACATTGATTTAATAAAAAACAAACATTAAAAAGATTTTGAAGACTAAATGCCCTTTTACACAGGCCAATCATCGGGAAAACGCATAGAATGCTCGTTGCAGATCATTGCCCTGTGTAAACAGGGCAGCGATCAGCAGATGAACAAGCAAACACTGATCGTATCGTTTTAAAAATGAAAAATATTATCATTGTCGGCAGAGCATCTCCCTGTGTAAACAGGGAGATGTGCTCTCGGCATGATAATAATGTATGGGGATGAGCGATCGGAGTAACGAGCGCTCGTACCCATTCTAGCACCTTGTGAAAAGAGCTGTCTCATTGATCGGCGCTCGTTTACACGGCCCAGTCCATGTAAGAGGACCTTAAGCTAATTTTGGGCCTGCGGACCAAGGTAATTTTTTGCCTCCTTGCATTTCATCAGCCATAACTTATTTTCAAAGCTACGTAGATATTTCAGGTCTTGTTTTTTTTTTAGGAACAAGTGGAATATATTTTAGGCATCATTTTCGGATACGTTTATGGTAGTGTCCTAATTTTCTATACGTTTTTCAGAATGTTGGAATACATAAAAAAATCTATTCTGCCATAGTTTTATTTTACCCCTTACCATAATAGAAGGTACAACAGATCATTATGAGTATGGGGATACCAAATATTTATGTGTTTTTACTGCCTATTGACTTTTTTATAAAAAAATATTTATTAACCAAATTTTTGTATTATTATATTTTTTTGATCTACATGTGTGTCGGCGATTCACTGTGTGAGGAGTAAAGGAATTAAGGGGAACCTGTGCTCGTACAAGCGCTTCAGCCCCTTCAAAAACAGCTGATCGGTGGGGGTGTCGGGAGTCAGTCCCCGATCAATCAGATATTGATATCCTGAGGATAGGCCATCAATTTCTTACGACTGGAAAACCCCTTAAATAATAATGCTAAACCATTTTTTTATATTTAGCCTAAAAATTTCCCTTTACAACGCAATCAAATACTTTGGGGTCTTTTGTTACTGCAGAACAGCCAATTCAAGTTTTTGTCCTGGATTTGCAGCATTTTGAAGTCAATGGGAATGCAGTAGTATTATAAACCTCATATAAAAACGCTGATACTCCTTTCTAAAGGAGAATTTTCTTACAACTGTATCTAAAAAAAAAGCCCCAATCGCCTGAAATCATGGCAAAAATCGTATGTATTTACAGCTTGTACATGCAGGATATATTTTCAAACACTGAAGTGAACAAAGCCTTATCTTAGCTTACAAAGCAATGTATATGACATAAAATATTAGGGGAATAAGCTCTTAGTAACACACCTTATGTTTTGCTGAACTTTTAACAAATAGTAACTATATGGGGTGTAGAGGTATCAGTTGCACCCGGGCCCTGGTGCCTGTAGAGGCCCCAGCACCCCTATGCCACATAAAAAGACACCAGTATTGTAAATGGTACAGTGAAAGGGCTCTGCTACAGACTTTGCATTGAGGCCCAGGACCTTCAAGTTACACTTCTGATAATATTGGCTACATTTCCCCCATATTATGATCAATAAAGTAAAAATTAGAACATGCAGTTAGTATTCTGATAACTAGATAGTGGAAAAGGGAATGCTGGTAACTGCAAACCCCAAAACCGCACTTTCTAAGGGAGTATAGAGTGTCAGATAGCCGCATGTGCTGTGGATTAAGTTCTGTATGTACAGTTCCAAGGAAAACAAATGATGTTGTAAATGGCTTACGCTCCCCCAGCAGAGCAGCGTAAGGAGCTGTACCGTTTCCCTTTAATTCTTTTCAGAAACGCTCCGTTCTGCCTGTGATACTGATTTGGCACTTTAGACCCACAAAGTGACAATGCAATGATAGGAGGCTTCATCTGCTGCCGTTTATGAGAGCCTCTCAAAGTTCTGGAACACATTCTGGATAGCTTATAACAAACCAAGTCCTTCCCCATTAGACCTGTCAGTGGGGAAATGACCGCCAGAGCGCTCTGAAGATAAACTAAGCAGTACGACATTATTTCCAGCTAAATACAGGAACTTGTACGAGTTTCATTCCCCTGTTTGAGGCCCCTGAAACATCTGTGCCAAGAAGAAAGCAGAATGTAGAACTGGCTGAGTCTTTGCAGGAAGGTCTTATTACTGAATCGCTGTCATCCATTGTATAAACCAGGCTATAACAGCAGCAACGCTCTATGCAACGCTGTATTAAATGACCACATTATATAGTGTCAGTTTATGCAATGAATGCAGTAAAGTGACCGTAACAGGGAAAACAGACCTGCAGCTCCTCAAATATCTTTTTAGATTTTATAAGTTTTTTGAAAACAAGGGTAAAATTTGCCAAAAAAAATCGATAATAACCTTTATCCAATATATTTTTAGAAAATGATGACTTATGAGTCATTGAAAGCTACGGCTTGATGATATGTTGGTCGTCGCTTAATGGTAAGCACTGTTGCCTTGCAGCACCGGGGTGCTGGGTTTGAATTCAACCAGGGACAACAGTAGGCTTCCTATGAAATTGGACCTAGTGTGTTTCTAAGGTAGGACAACTAGGGACAGGGACTGATGAGAGCGATTACAATCTCTGTACACTGCTGGGAAATAAAAATGATAAATAATAATAAACCCTTGTTGGAACTGTTCATCTTATATTGAAGACTACACAGTAGGACATTGATAATGTCAGCATTTGATGTTTGTTAATATCTTAGTGTGAGGAAATATACATCCTTGGACACAACTTTGTTTTTTGTTTTTTATGTATCAAAATAGGTTAAAAATGTTATAATGATTAATTTCTTAATATATAATTATAGCTGTCGGAGCTCCGTTTTTCTGATACAGAGCTCCAAATCCCCTGCATAGGCATACATTTAAAACATTCTGGATACCTACCACCACCAATAGAGGGAGCTTAGGAGCTAATTGCATACTGTTATACATTGAACTCAATTATAAACGAGCATGTTGTAAGCTCTGTAGCTCCCTCTAGTGGTGGCTGCAGGCATGTTATCTTTAAAATCAGAAAAACAAAGCTTGGACCACTATAAAGACATATTAAGAAATTAATCAGCACAGATTATGGACCTAAAAACAACATGATAAAAGGCAGATATTTCACTTTAGGGATGAGTTCACACGGGCGGATACGCTGCGTAAAAACACGCAGTGTATCCACCCTGTGTGCCGCAGGGAATTCCAGGCGAAAAACTGCACCAAACTCTGGTGCAGTTTTTCGCCCGGAATGTCCGCTGCGGAAAACTGCAGCACTTAGCCGACGTTTCATCCCAGGAAACTGCTGCAGCCTGTGATTGGCTGCAGCAGTGATCACATGGGATTTAGCGGATTTCATCCCAGGAGGTCGGCCCTCTGACGTTTCATCCCATGTTACTGCCGCTACAGCATGTGATTAGCTGCAGTGGTCACATCGGATGAAATGTCTTCCCAAGAGGCTGGCCTGGAGGGAGGAACACAGGGTAAGTATAAGATGCGGATTTTCCGCAACGAATCCCGTTCTGGAAATATCCACAGTATTTACGCAACGTGTGAACTGACCCTAGAGGTCCAAATACTGAATACTTGTATAAGACAGTACTTCTTGTGAAGTCCTTAGAGGAATTTTCTTATAGAAAGTGAGTAAAATTTGTGGTCTGTGCAAATTGGAAACACTCAAGTCCGAAACTTACAGTATTTTATATAAATCACAGTATAGTATTAAATCTGCTTTACTAAAGGGACTGTGGTTATATAGTATATAACTGCCTCAATAACAAGGCAGGAATGTTCTTACATGTTTAACAGAGTGTTACTATCCTCCGCCTGTCTTATATAGCCGTAAACAGGCTGGATGCAACACCATGTCCTTTATTAATCACACTCTGGCACATACTGGATGTTCCTCCCTGTACAGGAAATCTCAAAAGTTTACTTTTCTACCCTTTTGCCAAATTCAGTTTGTTGCCATGCCTTTTTAGTTTAATTGACTTTTTTTTAAAAAGTTTCTTGGTAGATGTCAATGAAATATCAGGAACTGCTCTATTACATGGTAATACGTAGACAATATTATTTCATGTAAAGGGTTCGCTACCCGCTGCAACAAAAATAAAGTTTTGTTTGTATTTAACGATACATATGCTGGATTATTATATATATCATTAGTAAAGAAAAGCAAATGAAAGAACTTGTTGTAAATTACAAAAAGAGGTGTTTTTCCCCAGAAACAGCAACACTCCTTACCATGGGCCGTGTATGGTATTGCAGCTCCACCTTACATGAATGGCGATGAGATGTAATACCATACACAGCCCATGCATACGAGAGGCACTGTTTCTGGATTAAAAGGCAGACTTTTTTTTAATCATAGTCGATCACTCTAATTCAATCTAATATCAGTGGATGACAAAAAGTATTCAATTAAAAATAGAATTCACTTTAGTTTTTGGTATTTTATGGATATATAGTAGGATAGATAATAGACCCAGTTATGGGTAAGAAAAAAGCCAAGTGGGATCCTTTTTTGATATAATAATCATAACCTGGTACCATACCAATGTTTTAATATTTTATAGTTATGATACACTATTCTTAATCCCTGATGTCCACCTAGCAACCTTTACGTATATGCTATGCAGCTCTATAAAGTTAAAGGGATATTTCCATCTTATAAACTGGTGGCATATCGCTAGGATATGTCATCACTTTCAGATCGGTGGGGGACCAACCTTTGTCCGCAAAGTCTCCTTCACTCTTTTTTCCTGGACAATGGCTGAGGCACTCTGTCCGCACACCAATGATGCTGTATAGAACTCATTGCCTTACAAGGAGGATCTTAGGATTTCCATTGTGGTGTCTACATTTTTTATAGGAAGAATGTCATTGCAAGCAGTGCAATTTCTCCAATCAAATCTGACGGATTTTGTAACAGAGGTACCGAACGGAGAATTCAATGCAAATGTGAACAGAGCCTTAGATTGTCAGCCGATCCCACCAAAATGGCGGGTTCGGCTAATTTTTATTTAATGTACATGCCGACTAAAGCTTTTATGCCAACTAAATGATAACGTTTATTAAATGTCCATGTTAGGAAGAGAAATGTAAGCTGCAATAGGTTCAAACTTGTCAAATTCTACCCCCCCCCCCCCCCAGAAATTTACCCTATGTTAATATTATACTGCATATAATGTAGATACACTTCCATTTCACATAATATTTTCATACTTGTCAACCATATTCATTACGGCTTTTTGCTGACACTACTAGAATATCAGAAATAATCGCCACACTTATTTATTTATTTTTTTGATAAATGTTCTTAAATGACTGTTCAAAAAAGGGTGATCTGTTTTTATAAAAAGTAAAACGGTTTATACATTTTAGAGTTCAGACAGGCAAAATGGACAATTTAGACAGACAATTTTGTGCTAACTGTTGATGCTTTTTGTTATGACACAACTAGTGTGACAAACGCTTACCTAAGGCAGATATTTATGGAAAAATTTATCTGCCGTATTACAATTTTTGCGTTGTTGTGTGGTGCAACACTTGGAAAGTCGTTTGTGCCAAATCACAGATATGTAACCTAACAGTCCAGGCCACAGATCAAAGCAGAGATAGAACAGTGTTATGTCATTTAACGTGTGAAGTTTTCACCCAGAAAGAACACCTTCACAGATCAACATTGAACGAAAAGTAATTTTAAAAAAAAGGCTATCTAAAATCTATCGTATATGGCAACATGTTAGTGATCCGTTTTTTACAATCCTTTTTAGTTTGAAGGGTCCACAAATAAATAAACTGTTCAAAGGTTGTCCCACTGCTAAGACCACCAGAGATCAGCTGTAATCTATTGGGGCGCCTGACAGCAAGTGTTCATTTTCCCTGCAGTGCCACCACAGGTGAAATAAAGCATTACGTGGTGCCTATTGAAACCAATAGGCCATCTGGGAAATTAACGGACATGCCAAGTCTTCCAGAAATACTGATGTTCTATATAGCGGTTTTCCCTCATCTGGCTACTTAGTGAAGGGCTCAAAATAGGGAAGCCCACTCGATAAATTTAGGATGCTATAAAGGGGTATTTGAAGTTGGGTTTTCTAAACCAGTCTGACACTTTTTCTTTGCAAGTCAATACAGCTCTGTAACCCTGGACAACTTATCTAATGATTCGCCAAGTATTTTTTTTTATCTGTACACTTTAACCATAGTCTTTTAACTGAGTAAATATTGTACTGCTTGCTGATTTTAAAGTAACCATTGCAAACCCAAGCATATTAGGTCATTTGTTTTGTTATCTTCCAAACCTTAAACCTCTTGGATGTAATCCATATGTTGATCTTTCTTTTAGGGTAGAACATCCAATTCATTTGCACTTCAGACACTGAAATACTTCAAATTCACACTGCAGGTCATAGCGAGTGTCTGAATAACAAAGATGAAATAAAGCATGGAAATGTGCTATGTTCCTTTTGGGAGTCTAGCTGACATTATCTCTTTTAACATTAGTAGGGAGTCCATCAACAACCATACTCATGGGGCTGGCTGGAAGTCTAGTCACTTAGCGAAGCTTTGAAGATCCAGAGGTACAGTTGTAGTCTACATTGTTGAACTGTGTATCAATCGGAAATTGTGTTGATACATCTGTACACAGTATTTACTACCATGGCATGTTTTCTGCAGACATTTAAACCTTTCTTTACCTTTAATCAAATACTATACAACATAAAATATATTAATCTTAGAGTTCATCTCCATTAAAAATCAGGAAATTCTGGTGTGATGGCAATTAACCCAAGTAGCCCACCAATGTCACATAAACAGAGATCTACAAAGCCGTACAATGGGGATTTATGTAGAAGGGTCCTAACACTGGACAGCTAATGGTCATTTGTACTCAACATTTTGTTAGTCAACATAAACTCTGTCTAGCTTTTATGTGAGGACTTTGACAAACATACCTATATCTCAGCTTCCGGGACTATTATCAATGTGACTTGGATGACATTGATGTCAACTCCAAACAACTTGAATTTTTAGGTTTTTAGGGTATTATTATGTATGGCAATAGCTTAATTCACAGTAGTCTAACGTCGGCAGCGCGTTCCGCTACTGCTAACCGTCCCTGCCTTCCCTGTAGACGACCTGTCCAGGTCGCCAGTGTCTGATGTGTTCCTCTACTCGCGGCCACAATGCTCCTTGTGCGTGTGTGTGCTCTGGCCGCCTCCTAAAGGGACAAGCCTGAAGCTTTCATCCATCAAGGTACCGTCTGCCAGTGCCTTTACATGGCCCGCTGGGCCAGCAGCCATTCCACCGGGACCACCTCAAGAGGTAGCGACCTAGTAGCCTCTCCGCAGCAAAGACCAGATCCCTGCATAGTAGTTAAAGGGTGAAGACCGGGAGGCTACTTAGATAACACCCTTAGAGTTTGCCCCGATGCGAAACCAGTGGAGTAGCCCAGTGGGTCCACAACCTGCTGGTCATAACAAGTTGTAAGTTAGACTAAAATGTCTGCCATAAGAATCTTTTTGAACAAAAATTGCTTTGAAATTAATAACCGCTATGTCTAGAGCAGGATAGGTGACGGTGAATACATGAAATACATGTAAGTGGGCTAATTCATAGCATATGATGTTGGATACACAAAACTGATAAATGAAAATAGAAAGTGATAACTGTACACGGTGTAATCCAAATATTTCATAATTTACTGTAACAGGCAAACTCTGCCAATGGTATGAGTTGCATTCTAGCTATAATTGAGTGGCATTTAGCATGCCCACCCAAAAGCCTAATCAGTTGAATTAGGAAGTATCCACTGCCAAGGCCATATGCAGACAGCAATATCCAGATGTCCACATGAACACATTAGTCTAGCAATGTGCTGGCTCAGATTCACCAAATTACAACAGCCAATTATGAAGCGCAAAATTTGGACTCTTTCAGAATTAACAAGTAATTCTACACTAAGTAATAAATCATGTGTATTGCATCATTAGATTAAAGGTACTAATGGAGTTGTAAATTCTCAAAAATACATAAAAACCAAAAGATGTCACATTACATGGAGGGAAAGGACCAAATGTACAGGTTCTCCATGTTCCAGCTTTTAATGTCATCGGGTCATCTGACCCAATGCTATAAACATCAATTCTGACATCATTGTTTTTCTCAGGTTCTGCTCTTGTCAATGAACTAAGGCTGTTATTTCATTCTGGAAAACATTAGCTACAAGTCTGGTAAAGAAAAACCTATCCCATTCTGTTTACAACCGTCATTTGATGATCACACATGTATTATTACTTAGAGTTTGAGCACATTATATATATGGAAGCAAGCTGACGTCCGCTGGGAGATCTCTGACATCTCATCCATCTGAGTGGAAAAGTACTGCAAAAAACATGCATTGTGAAGGATACCCACGCTACATCCCCTATGGAGTCCTTTCCAACACAGCCCCATTACTAAAACACCACTTTAATTCTAGTGACGGCATCCTTGCATTGTTATTTTATAAATGGGGTAGACCTTTCCCATAATCATAATTGATCACCTATACACAGGAAAGGTAATCATTTTCTTTTTAGCGGGTGTCCGATTGGGGTCCCTATGAATGTAGCGATAATGCGCATGCTTCGCCACCGCCTCATTCACTTTCTATCCTGTGGATAGGTGATAAATGAGGATTATGGGAAAATCCCTTGAAGGCTCAAAATAGTCCTTAAAGGGTTAAACAGCCTGCAGTCTATTGAAATTGCCAGTAGTTTGTTATCAAAATATGTTAATAGTAATAGCAATATTTACGCTATTCCCTAATATTGTATTTAACGGTGCAGTAAAGGTAGCGTTTCATCTTAAAGTGATGTCTATCCTTCAACACCATTGTTTTATTTTATTTTTAATCTAAAAAGGTCCATATTTTAGTGTGATTGGTGCAACTTTCAACATACTTTTTATTAAAAATAATTTTAACTTTTTGAGATACAGCTGCTTTGTATTCTGTATACAGAATACAGGATCCACCTGTAATCGATCACATCTAAGTTATGAATTTAGATGTGATCGACGGCAGCTCGATCCTGCGTGTCAGAGACACGCCAGACCCGCTGTCACTGAACCAGTCAGTCCCCCGTACCTGACAGATTCAGTACTCCGCGCACGATACAGCTGCTCTGTATACAGGATACAAATCAGCTGTATCTCAAAATGTTACAATTATTTTTTAATAGAAAGCGTTTTGAAAGTTGCACTCACATCTATCACACTGATAGACATTTTTATAAAAAAAAAAAAAAAAACTATTTCAAAGGTGTGCATAGCCTTTAAGTCTTTATTATGGTGGGATTTCCAAAAGAGGCATCTTAAAAATACTGCTATACTATGAGAGATAGTTTAAATGTTCATTGGAGTATATACAGGACGTGAAAGTGAAAATTATGATCATTACAGAATGAGTAATAACTATATGTACTAGAGATAAATCCACAGTACAATCCCTTCTGCAGAGAATAAAGAGTTCACAAATTGTTAGGGGAAAAAATTACCTTTAGAAACAGATGGCTACATTTTATCAAACACATAAAATATGAACATCTGGTCAATACAAATAATCTGCACGGATTAGATTTGTACTATTTGTCTGGCAACGTGCTATGTTAGTCCATACTATAATCTATATTTTTTTTACCTTGCCCTCCAGTTCTCCCATTACCAGCTCTCGATTAGGCCCCACAACTCACTTCTGCAATCACTATTCTCTTTACTTATCTAATCCCAGTGTTTTTAAACTGAGGGTGGAAATTTGAGACAAGTGTGCGCTGCTCAGGTTGACTCAAATCCTATTACTAAAGTTTTTGTAGAAGTATCAAGTTTGTCTCTTAGCACAGATGGAATTCCATTTTAGATGATGGCCGAGGTGATGCAAAGGTTCATTTAAGTTAAGAAGATTTCCAGATCTTGTTTTGATTTATTTTGTATTCCTCACTTCTTAGAAATCCCTACCATGGCACTATAATGTCTTAAAGAGCTGTGTATGAAAAATCAATTGTATCTTTATAAATTAACTTTTTTTTTTTCATTTCATTATATAAATCCAAGTCAATGTCTGACGAAAGTGAAAACAAAATGTATCAGATTTTAATAGTTAATGACACAGTAACATAATTTAAAAGAAAATTATCAGATGTTTCATATAAAAGGCCCTTTTGTATATATTAAAATTGTGGATAAAAGTTGTTTGTTTTAAAAAAAAACCAAAACAAAGTTTACTCCTTTGCCAGGTTATATGTGTGAAGTTACAGGCTCCAAGCATGCAGCTCCTCTACTCCTGTGTCCTTATGACAACACTTCCTGCCTCTGCCCTGTTATTGTACTGCCTTGTCATAAGGACATTGTTACAATGACACATCAATGTCCACACACATACACATACTATGTAGCTGCACCTACTCAGGTCAGTTAAGATATTTATATTAATATGGATGGTGCTTTGGAGCAAAACATAACGTATAATGCCATCGGTTACAGATTACGTTGAAGTGCTCTCTAACGTATTGGACCAAAATCTGCTGGTGCCAATATACTGTAACCCAGTGCTGTATTTTAACTGGATCATCACAACTAAAAATTGTAATAGGTTGAAGATATGTGTCATGACCGTGGTCGCGGACCGCAGCCGTTCCTTACATTGCAACAGCCGCGACCACAGACCGCCAGCACTCACGGCTGTGTGGCACTGCTCTGTCTGTTAAAGTCTGCGCACTCGGCCCTGGCCTTAAAGGGCCAGCGCGCACACATGTTGATGTTCCCTAATTAACCCCTGTTCATCCAGGACTATAAGAAGGGCTCCGCCCTTCCACTCCCTGCCTGAGCGTTATTGTAGTTTTCCCATGTTTGTATTGCAAATGGTCCCTTAGTGTTTTCCTGCTCCCACTGTTCCCGTGCCCTACCTCAGATCTCCTGTATCCCGTGCTGTGTCTTGTTCCCGAGCCTGTTTAGTATCTGAGCCGTGCCTTGCCTGCTGGAATTCACCATGTATGGTGTCAGCTGCCATCCCGGATATCATCCACCATGTCTGGCGCAACCTGCCACGTCTGCTGGAATACACCACATCTGGTGTCATCTGCCATCCCGAATACCATCCGCCACATCTGGCGCAACCCGCCACATTTAGCCCCATCTGTGCTGAAGCCCTTGCTGCCATCTGAACTATCCCAGGTACCCTTGCGCTATACTCCTTCCATAGACTTTTGCATAGACTGTGAGTTGGTCAGCTGCCTTTCCACTACGGCGGAGCGGCCTAGTTCGTCCACATACCCCTAGATCGTGACAATATACAACCTATGTATGATATCATTGACTGTAATATTTTTTTTCCCTATCTATCTATCTATCTATCTACACACTGAAATTCCCTTAATATCCAGTTATAATCTGGCACCTATCTGGTCCCATTGATGCCAGATAAAAGGAATTTTATCTATCTATTTATCTTGCTATCCAAAAAAAACAGTATTGTATAGAAAACTGCATAGTAAAGAAATGAACCACTATGTGCTATACTATCTTTACAATACTGTGTCACTTACTGTTACATAAACAGTGTTATTAAGATGTCATGAAGTATGCAGAAACTTGAGAAGTTTGGTTCTAATGGTACATCATATAAAAAGCATCTGATAAAAGCGATGGCATGAAACCAGTCTCAAATGACCCAAATTACAACATGAGATCATTTACTGAAAACTTCCCTGAAAATGCAGCTTTAAATGTAGATTTCCTCCACCCAGCACATTCCCCTAATGTCACAAACCACAAGTGTACTGCCCTGCTGTTGTGGCTTGTATGAGGCTTGGAGTGGTTTGTCATGAACCAAAAGTAAATTGCTATAGATGACTGCCAGGACTGTAATCTAGACACCGTGTACGTGTGCCACTCTCACTGCATTATTACATTACATACTTGTGCATTACAAAATGTGCATAATCCATTTCCTAAAACTATAGGTGATAATGGAGAGATACCAAAGTCTATGGTCAGGCAGCACCCATAGCCTGAATTAGTGTAATGACCGTCAGCATCAGGCCAAAAAGTGATCTACTGACTGTTTCTTCAATGTGCCTAAAAATAAAATTCGCAGAGAGCCCCCAATTCTGTCACAGAGACTCTGAACTAACATTTCTGCCTAATAGCTGAATATCTAAATGTAATAGATACTAGAAGGTTTCATGTAGCGCTGAGGAGCTTTTTTTTTTTTTTTTTTTTAAATGTTAATCATTCTTCCTTAATGGTAATAGCTTCATGCAACCCACATGTGCTAAGAAAATACAGTCAGCATGTCATTATTAATATTATCATAGGTTTGTTACGAAAAGAACAATATTTATACGGGCTTAGGCTAAGTCCACATCTTTTGTGCACACGTTTGTGGTATACGACAACATATACATTTTTAGAGTTACAAAAACGTATGCATTTGTAACATATGCTTAAGATTTTTAGTGGTATACATCGTATACGTTTTTATACGTTTGTGTCCGTTCTTACTTAAAAAAAAGTAGACTTTTTTTGTTCTTTAGCTAAATCAAACTTTATAAAGTCAAGATTTCCCATATAAGGGTACAAAAACGTATACGTTTTACGTATGTAAACATAGGGTTTTATATTGCATATGTCGTCCATACGTTGCCATTGACTTCAATACAGATAAAATCTTATACGTTTTGGAAAAGTACTGAAAAGCGTAGTAGACTACACTTTTCAGGACATGGAAAAATAAAAAAAGAATACAACGTAAGCAAACAAAAGGTAAGCACAAACTACACCATTAGGGCATCCGTCCTGACCATAGAAATCAATGTGCACGCTGTGGTACACGTTTTGGCGCTGTTTTCTCATGTCAAAACTTGCATGTCAGACGAAGTGTAAAAACTTATTATTAGCGTGATTCAGACGAACGTCTAACGGCTGCATGTATTTCTATGGGGATGTTCACACGGCCGTTGTTTTAACGGACCGTGTGAAGGGCCCGTGAAAAAATAGGACATTCCCTATTTTAGTCAGTTTTCACGGATCCCTCAATAGACTCAAGTCTAAGAGGGATCTGTGAAAACGGGTCCCGCACGTGTGCCAATCGGACGTGAAAAACTCTCATTTTTCACGTCCGATTTTGCACACATTCATCTGCCTAAAGGTTTTTGCACCATATTAAGTATATAGTATATTGTTAGGATATGCATTCACTTTATGATCTGTAGGGATCCCAGTGGTCAGAACCCCTCCAATCCCTAGAACAAAGAGGTTGCCGCGCTGGTTAAAACAAAAAGCGGCATACTTAGAGCATGCTGCGTTTTGAAACAAAAATTTCACTGGCCCCAAGAACACTACAAAAACGCCACAAATCAAATCGTTGTGTATGTGCGCTTTCTCCTATATAACCAGCAATATCTGGCTGCAACGTATTTGAGAAAGAAAATAAAGACGCCACGAAAAACTTTGTGTATAAATTCAGCCGTACACTAAGAAATTATTGTTACGATCATTTAAAAGAAAATGAATCAATACAATAACGGATATGTGTACATGAACCTTAGGATTCTACGTCTCTAAACTGAAGTTTTCCTTTTCTTGACATGGAAGAGTAAACTCTATAATCTTTATAATATATCTTCATCATTTTTTCCATGCAAAAAATAAAGCCATAATAAGATCCAGCAGCAGCAGGTAGCCTGTTTCTTTTTGTTTTTCTGGTAGCAAAATTGTTTTCAACACTGCAAAGATCAAAAAGGAACTGAAAAATAAATCCTAAAGATCTATAAAGACGATCGATGTTACATTTGCTGACTATAGAGGCAATGTACAGTAAGTCAACGCCATGCCGCTATGTAACGTGTCTGCTGTACAGATCCATAACAAAGGCCTAAACAAGTTTATGGCTACATAATGTACCTCTGTGTGCCTTACATTTCATATGGAGACATGCAGAAATTTTTTTCTGCCGGTTACATATGGAATCCACGAGAAAAAATATTGTGGCATGTTCCATTACATGTAGCACGACAGAAGTAAATACAGTAAATACAGCACAAACCGATGCTGTAATCCGGAGCTGTACGGACTTTGTGTCACCGTGCGTGAAGCTTAACTCAATTAAAGGGTCAGCTGAATGCGCTCAATTGTATCAGCAGATCACACAACACTGGTAAAAAAGAATGATATTTGCTATATCTGTACATGTATCCAGACTTTCAGTCAGAATAAACATGTATCTCTAAATATATTTTATAGTGCAAAAATATGCTGTTGCTGTAACTGAATGAACTATGTTACATTGTAAATCCTAAAATAATAAAGAGTTGGTCGTACCACGGCTGAGGTAGTGATGAATTGTAGTACACCGACAACTAGCTAGGGGGCTCAGCAGACACATTTATTGTTACACACAACTGGCACTTCTCTGCAATAAGCACGCTATAACTTTATATTGCCCGGTGTTTTACGTCATTGACCAATCCTCAATAATATCAAATAATATCTTACAATAGCAATAATAATAACAAACATGTCAATGCAACAGATCATAAGGACCTCATAGGATTCCCCATACGGCATGTTTTTTAAATCGGATCTGTCATCATACTCTGCTCCCCATTTTTAAGTCAACATAGAATGTAGACGTGTCCGCTGCACTTATTAGCCCAAATAGCACAAAAAAAATATTGCGCTGTCTGACTAATAGCAGTTAGGAAAGAATACTGCAGACTCATAGTTATGAGTGCACTATATTCATGAGGGGAGCCTCTAAGCAGTAAGTAATGGCTACCAAGTATATAGCCAGATACACGGCAGACAGTTGGTCACTGGTAAGGGGGAAGGGCTCCGCTTCATGAGTATGAGTCTGCTGTATTCGTTGCTTGCTGCTATTAGCCAAACGGTACAATACTTTTGGTGCCATTTAGGGGTAAAAGTGCAGCGGGCCTGTCTTCATACTATGCCGCCCTAAAATGGGCCTTGAAGAAGATCTGTCAGCTGAGCTGAATATGCTGATCTAAATAAGGGCAGCATAGTACAAGGACAGGTCCGCGCTTCTACCGCTATTTGACTAATAGCAGCTAGCAAAGAATATAGAAAACTCGTAGTTATGAATCCGATGTATTCGTGAGGGGACCGCCCCCCTCACCCCTCTCATTGGTGATTGACAATCAATCTGAACATACAGCAGCCCGTCAATCACTGTCCAGAGGAAAGGGCAGCACTCCCCTCATGAATACACCACATAGCTAGGAGTCCGGTGTATTTTTTGATTGCTCCTATTAGCCAAAGAGCACAATATTTTTTAGCCCAGTTTTGGCTTATAGGAGAACGGACCTGTTTGTGTAATATGCTGCCCCTACCTAGAGCAGGATATTCAACGGACAGATCTGCTTTAATGATCTATGTAACTAATTAAATGTTTTCTATGTATATTAGATGGGCCTTATTAAAGAAACATGTATGACAAAAAGTATAAAACCATAAATTCTTCAAATAATAACAGAACAGCTCAAAAAGATTGCACCCTAACTAATAAAAATCTGTAAACAGTACAGAATTCCTTTAAATCAGGGCATGCATCATTTCTTATATTCTGTAAACTAGAGAAGAAAGTGCATTCTCTAAATTGCCCCATGTAGGGTCAAAAAACTAAAACCCAACCCTGAGTGTCATTAGAAACAGACCTCTGTTATTTAGGAAATAAGGGTTCAGTGAAATGCGTCATGAGACCTCTCTCTACTCTGTTGAATGGTGGTAAAGGGGCATTTATGGCAAACAATTCTCAAGACCCCTAGCATTTTTAGGGTCACTTAAGTGGGTGCAATTGTGCCTTCTAGTTTATCATCATTAAAGTAACTATAAGGCCTAATTTACTTAAGCGTTTTTGATTTGCATCCAGAAGAAAAAGGGCTTTTTTCAAGCATATGACTGTCCGTGTTGCGTCAGTGTGCTTTCAGTGTGGCATCCGTTTTTCTGCTCTGTGCTTCCTCTTTGCAAGCACTACCTGGTTTTACTTTTTTTTCCTCATCATTTCTTTAGCAACTGATGCGTGAAACTACAACAGCACACTAACGTTTTTCACGCACCCATATGGGCGTCTGATCTGCAAAAACAGACCAGAATAGGACATGCCGTGAGTTTCACGCAATGGACGCACGCTACGTGAATAAACACCATTGAATAGCCCCATTGAATTGCATTTGTCAGTGTGCTGTCAGTTATTTAAATGGACAGCACACTGATGTGAAATACGCTCATGTGAATAAAGCCTTAAAGGGGTTGTCCAGGCACGGACAACTGATGACCTGTCACAGGGTAGGTCATCAGTATATGATCGGTGGGGGTCTGACACCCAGACCCCGCACCGATCAGCTGCCCCGGCTGCCTCCAGGCGCCGGATGTTATGCAGGGTATGTAGTATTTGGTGCCGGAAGCAGATGGCTCGACTACTGCATAGCTGCCGTGCTGCAGAACAGCAACTCTGCTCCTATTCACTTGAATAGGAACATATTTGCAGTACTGCAGCTCGGCCGCTATTCCGTGACCGGAGCCATCTGCATCCGGCATGGACATCCGATGCCTGGACTCAGCCTAAGCAGCTAATCGGTGCGGGGTCCAGGTGTCAGACCCCCATCGATCATATACTGATGACCTATCCTGTGGCTGGGCAACCCCTTTAATAATTTAATCAATGATTTGAGCCGTTTTTGCTCATCTACCTGCAATCTAATATTCTACTGAGCAGGCCAGTGACTTTTTGGTGGTTTCCTCGTCATTTGAGCTTAGGACATATAAAGTAAATGAAAACCTATTGTGGCCCATCCATAACACTGAAATTACCTTTAAATGCCATTATACTATCCAAATATTTGAAAAACCACAAAGATGTTCTGCACCACTCCCTTATTAAAGGGCATTTCTTTCTGCCTCCAGGTAATTAATCAATGTACATGTAGCAATATACAGTATATAATTATGGGTTACAGTATTTCTTCTATAATATATTTTTTTGTTTCAAATTGCAGGGACAAACTATTTGTGGTGAAAAAATATTCAGCTGTGCTATGAGGAATGTATTCCCCAAACCACAGGGGTGGAGAAGGCTTTATTTGTTGGAATATGGAATGTATAAGGGAACATGTTTTACATTAATTTGTTTACTCTGGTAGGCGGTCTGCCTATGCAAGTTTTCTTGGCAGTGGGATTACTGGGGAACAGTCAGACTAAACGAAATGGTAAAGAGATATTAATATTGAGATATCCTTAGTTAAGAGGATATCTAGACAATAAAGTCACAAAAATTGACAGATCGATCTCCGCCTTGCTCTTTGACCTAGACTGTGCTTCAGGGGCGGACACAGAAGGTAGATGGCCCCTGTGCAACAGTATATGGGCCTGACTTTCCAATAACTCAGCACAGAGCATCCCCCTTATGTCTTCCTTACAACCCACCAGTAATTGTGAGCTCTGAAATTTGTTAGCTCAGTCTCTTACATGCAATTTAATAAACAGTAGGAAGCTGCTGGCTGCTTTTAAGGTGGCAGTGGCCTACCTTACCGACGGGGGCTGGTGGACAGTTATTCAAAGACTGGTTATCAATAACTTGCAAATTGATAAATACTGTGTTAGGAAAATATAGAAAACAGGGGCTTCTAATAGACGGTGAGATCACATAGTGGCCACATATGTTAAGGTAGTAGAATATTGTACAATAAGGTTTATATTGGACCTTCTGTCAATGTATTTGTGCTTTATGGGCACATTTTATTTTTAGGAACGTTAGTGCCCTCCCGAAACACTGAAAATACATTCTTTCTTCACATTTGGAAAACAGTGTTCTACACAGATCTGGTTCTAGTTTACAACATGCCATAAAGTGATGTCACGCTGGATATTAATCATGAAATGAACTGTGAAATTATGAGCATTTGCTGGAAAATAGCATTTTGAGGAATAAGACTAATGAGAAATATTTTTATGTTTCTTGTTTCCATTATGGACCGATACAAAAATCTGTAATTTATATAAAGAACCAGTGCAGCTCTTAACCAAAGGACAAATGTATCACTCTATAAAAAAATAGAACATCTGACTGACACCAAAATAAATTTTTTGTAGTTTAATTGCTTTTCTGCGGCTTCCTACTGCAACAAATTTTCATAAATATCATCGTGTTTATAAGGACACTAACGGTAGATTTACAAGCAGCAGATTAGTTCACACCATTCAGTCCTGCAGCCTATGAGGTGCCGGGAACACAACGCAGACCGAAGTGATACAGTGACGTCATGTGCCATGCTGCTGACAGTGCAAGCCACAGGCTGGAAGAAGCCTGCAGCCTGACCTGCACCGTTAATTGCGGGAATAGGGCTAGGTGAGTATATAGCGGAAGATTTGAAAATCTGTCCCATACATCTGAAAGGCGTTATTCCTGCAGCAAGTGTATGGATTTCTGCAAGCTTCATTCAGATTAATGGGAGTCAGCAAATCTGCCAAGTGTGAATATATTCTAAACCTAGAAATTATCGAGGGAAGAAAAACATCTGTTTGTCCGTCATTAATAGCTTATGCAAGTTCCTAAAATAAATAGTCCTTCACCTCCTGGTTCTCACCATAATCAACTGGAAGGGCAGAGCTTAACATTACTTGGTCTTCGTTGCAAACAGAGCAGTGAAAGAAGTCCCGTCCTGCAGAGAGCATAGACAATGCAGCAAAAGGCCTGTCTCATTTCCCTCATGAGACGAAGAATGAATTCTTGTATTTATCTTTTTCCCCTAACATTAGTATTTACTGGCCTAGGGCAAGAATTGCTCTTTTTATGATTAAGGAACAGCTGAGAACTGAGATTTACTGGGGCTCTTACCCCAATGCCTCTTTATCAGCAGAGTGGAGTTGAGAATTGTACGCCTCTTGGACTTGCTCTCTTGGTGTCTTCGGTAGAATATAGGCACCTTTTACAGTGTGTGTATCCTGTGAGGGGAAAGAGGCTGTCACAATGTACTGACGCGCATGACAGTCCATTTGCTATCTCTGTTCACAGGATACAAAGTAGGGTAATTTGAAGGTACTGGGTCCTAAAAATCTATAACCCAACCATTAGATGTCCTCTCACGTGGTAAAGAGCCATCATCTGACTACAACCTTTGCAACCCTTATAGTTACACCTCTGTAATATGGCAACTGAATGTGCACAAGAATTGGAGTTCGCTGCTTCTTTCCTTTAATAACAAAAAAACCTCATAAATTATTCTGTAATGAAATTGTTAAAGGGGTTTACCTGTAGATGGACTTCATATTTAGCTACAATTAAAGGAGCTGTCCATTGTGGACAATCACTTCTTCTTAAAAGGGTCCCTTTACAATAAGAAGGATATACAGTGTAACCTTGCTGGTAACCCCAGTAATCAGCCATAATTTGCGGGGAAACCTGCCAGGAAATGTTCAATTTCCCTGCAGCGCTACCACTGGCGACATTAAGCATTACACAGTGCCCAGTTAAAGCAATGGGTTGTATAATACAGGACAGGTCCTCCTGAGTGAAAGACGTTGATCTCCACTGTGGCCAAGAGATGAGGATACTGAACACAGGATTTCCCACTATTAACTCAGAATTCTTTAACAACAAAAGACCTAAACACATTTTCAAAAACCCTGAAGTCTTAGGTTTAAAAATATTCTAATAATACTGAATCTTAAGACACTAAGACCTACCTGTATGAGAATAAATGTACCACAAAGCTCCCGTTAATAGTGCACCAATTAAAAAGGCTGCAAATGCAATTCCAACCACTATTGATGTATCCAATCCGTAGAAAATTGCTAGATTAATGAGAAATAAAACATTATTAATTGTGATTTATACAGAATTTCCATATTATAGATTTTGCTAACATTTCTTTTTTGGCTTTAAGTCTAAAAAGTTCACGGTGACCTAGCAGTTCTATATATTGCTTTTTCATAGGTCAATAAATCAGTTTCTTTGCCAGCATGTCTGCGGCTTTTTCCCTATGAGATCAACATGATCTAGAGTAGAAATGTCGTTCCCATGTAGCTGTGAGGAATCAGGCCCTTTGGTACACGTCTAAATACTGTACAGTGAAAAATAGATTTTTGCAGAAGCACTTAACTGCAGTGGCCTTTAAATTCTGCACTGACAATATTACCAGGATTTAAGGAAATATCACTTATTCCTACATGTGTACGGCCATTTCAGCCAACTTTATTTTGTAACCTATGAAACCATCTTGGCCTGCTTCCCATTTGAAGGTGGAGAGAGGAACCGCTTGTGAAACGAGTGATGTCAGGCTAAGGACACAAAATCACAGAAATAGAATCTATTGTTCTCAAAATTTGGCAATGCTGTATATGTTTGAAATTAATTCCAGACAAAAAAATACAACACTTCCTTTAGCTGGAAAAGTCACAGAAACACCCTCTACTGATATCCAAGTGTGTTTCTATTTATTTTCAAATCCTTCAGGCGTTCATTTTTTTTCAATGGCACATCCGCCCTATTCTAATAATAAAGGGAGAGTAAATGGAGCCGAAGGTTGAGTGGACAAATAAGGTCAATAGCTCAGCAGAAAAACCAACTACTCATGCCACATTCTGCAGAGGTCACAACTTTTACTTATAAATTATGGGTTGGTGGGTTCTAGGCCTAATGTGGACCTGGTATCTGCACAGTGAAGAGGCAGACAGTCAGGGAGCAAGTACTCCAACTATCAGAGATTAGGGTCAACACCATCATGCCACTTTCACACGGCAGTATTTTGGTCAGTTTTTTGCTTCAGTATTTGTACGACAAGGTTTGCAACATAAAAAAGATGCAATTCTTTCCATTAAACTGATGCAAAATGATGACCAAAACAATTGCCGTGTGACAGTGGACTAATGGCATAACATTTTCAATTCTTGTCATGACATAACTTTACATTGATGACATCATTATAGAATACCAATGATGATTGGGATTAAAAATGAGAGCCACAATATGTAAATATCGTATATATTATATTTGTATCAGTATGACTTACGTTCAGGTATACTTGGACGGACGCTACTGACTGAAGTACCTACATCAAAACGAAGGATTCAAATTATTACACATAAGAAATATATAAGCACCAACACTTAAATCTAAAATTGCTGGGTGTTTTAAGCCTCTGTTCTGCCCAGAATGCCCCTAAATTGTTCAGGAACACCCCATTTAAGGAAAAGAAGCCAATCTTTTTTTGCGGCCTAGTTTATGACACAAACTCTGCAATAATCTTTAGTGTTGGCAGCTGACCGGGATCAACCTTTAGGCTGGGTTCACACACCCTATTTACGGACGTAATTCGGGCGTTTTAACCTCGAATGATGTCCGAAAATACGGCTCCAATGCGCCGGCAAACATCTGCCTATTCATTTGAATGGGCTTTACGATGTTCTGTGCCGACAGTCATTTTTTTTACGCGCCGCTGTCAAAAGACGGCGCGTAAAAAAGACGCCCGCTTCAAAGAAGTGCCTGTCACTTCTTGGGACGTAATTGGAGCCGTTTTACATTGACTCCATAGAAAAACAGCTCCAATTACGTCCGTAATGGACGCTGCGAAAAATGCCTGCAACATGCCATTACGTCTGAAATTCAGGAGCTGTTTTCTCCTGAAAACAGCTCCGTGATTTCAGCCGTAATGGACGCTGCCGTGTGAACATACCCTTATATGCAGTATACATACATACATACATACATACATACATACATACATACATACATACTATATATATATATATACATAATTGTGTGTAATAAAAATTTTCATATTCTGCTAAATGTTACTTCTTAGCGTCTGTCACGTTACCACGGCTACAGTGTTTATGTGAGAGACGTAGATTATATTAGTAAATCTCTTGTTTATTTTTCATTCTTTGCAGGTTCCGTCCTTTAAATTGATCAGGACCTTTTAAGGCTAGAAAACAAATAGTGACTTGACTAGTGTGTGACTCCCTGTAAGCAGAAGCTGCACCTAGTAATATCATGCAAATTGTAAATAATTTTAGACAACCACTTTTTCTTATTTATTTGATTTCACTCCCTCTTAGGTGTTCCCAGGGGTAAATTTGAGGTCGAAAATATCCAGTTCAATATCCTATCCAAAGGTTGGTATGTTTGACAATATGTAATATGGATATTCACAGTTAAAGAGGCTCTGTCACCAGATTATAAGTGCCCTGTCTCCTACAAAATCTGATTGGCGCTGTAATGTAGATTACAGCAGTGTTTTTTATTTTGAAAAAAGATCATTTTTGACCAAGTTATAAACAATTTTATATATATATGCTAATTAGTTTTTACTTTTTACCAACTGCGTTGTGAAGAGAAGTGTATGACGCTGACCAATCAGTGATCAGTGATTGGTCACTGATTGGTCTGCATCATACACTTCTCTTCACAACGCCCAGTTGGTAAAAAGTAAAAACACGCCCAGTTGTCTAACAAGAAACTAATTAGCATAAATCTAGAATTGTTTATAACTTGGTCAAAAATAAAAACCACTGCTGTTATCTACATTACAGCGTCGATCAGATTATGTAGGAGATAGAGCACTTATAATCTGGTGACAGAGCCTCTTTAAAGTGTAGAGCTCCACTGATCAAAATTGTCCAACAGAAAAACTGGCCTAGTTGCCCATAGCAACCAGAGCTCGGCTTTAATTTCATAAACAGCTGAGGTCAAATGAAAGCTGCACTGTGATTGGTTGCTATGGCCAACTCGGTTTGTTTTTCTGCTAAACAGTTTGGATAAATGATGCTTATATGAAAAATCTGGAAACATAAAGAACTTCTCAGGGATTATATATTTTTTTCCTGCGGCTGAATTCTTATATATCAGTAAGGGCCTGTTCACATCAGCGGCTTGGTCCGTTTGGGGTTTCGGTTCATCTATTCCATCAGAGAACCAGATGAACGGAAAGCCGAACAAAAACACTAACTTCCGTTTTCATTACCATTGATTTAAATGGTAATGTTTCAGTTTCCGTTGGTTTCCGTTTGTTTGCGTTCCGTAAAGATTGTTGTTTTTTTAACGGAAACAATAGTGTAGTCAGCTATGTTATTGTTTCCTTGAAAACAACTAAAACTTTACGGAACGGAAACCAAAGCATTACCATTTAAATCAATGGTAATGCAAATGGAAGTTAGAGTTTCTGTTCGGCTTTCCGTTCATCTGGTTCTCTGATGGAATAGATTGATTTATTATTATTTATTTATTTCAGTTACTTATATAGCGCCAACATATTACGCAGCGCTGTACAGAGGTCCTCTTTTTTACTGTCCCCATTGGGGCTCACAATCTAAATTCCCTATTGCCATGTTTTTGGGGTGTGGGAGGAAACCGGAGTACCAGGAGGAAACCCACGCAAACACGGAGAGAACATACAAGCTCCATGCAGATGTTGTCCTTGGTTGGATTTGAACGCAGGACCCCAGCGCTGCAAGGCAACAGTGCCACCGTGCTGAACAGAAACCCCAAACGGAACACGGCGCTGATGTGAACAGGCCCTAAGTGACACGGCCACAGCAGGAAGACCCTTTCTGTGCAATGTTTGGGTGTCTACTAAGTTGCACAGACTGGGAGGAGGGATGTAGTATACAGGCAGCAGCGCTCAGCATGCCATGTGGGGTGCGATAGGGAGGGAGGGATTTTTTTAAAGAAATATAATCCCAGACAAACCCTTTAATCATTAAATTTTCATTAGAAAAATATGATTCATTTTTTTCTTTACATGAACATGTCAGTTGTTTATAAATTACGTCTTTCAAACCTTATAAACAATAAGAGATGCAGGAATCTGGATTTTATAATTTGCCTATTTTACACTGCTACATTCCTTCCTGAGCAGAGTTATCACTGAATGTCACTCTGATCAGTAACACCACTAATCTGCTCCTCTAGCGGAAAATTGTGTGCGCCATTGAAGTCTGGAAAGATTTTTCCTGGAAATATAATGTCTGGTCACAAGCAGAGTGAAAACCATACATAAATGTGCAAACTATATACATAGTGTGTGTACATATATATATATATATATATATATATATATACACACACATACACAGTATATGAACAAAAGTATTGGGACACCTACACATTACACCTACAGGTGCTTTTATGACATGACAATCTAAAATTCATAGGCATTAATATGGAGTTGGCCCCACCTTTGCAGCTAAAACAGCTTCCCTTCTTCTGGGAAGGCTTTCTACAAGATTTTGAGAGTGTGTCTGGGGGAATTATTGCCCATTCATCCAGAAGAGGGGGCCTGGCCCACAATCTCCGTTCTAGTTAATCCCAAAGGTGTTCAATGGGGTTGAAGTCAGGGCTACAAGCTAGTCAAGTTCTTCCACAACAAACTCAACCAACCATGCCTTTATGGACCTTGCTTTGTGCATTTGCTTTTTACATCACTCCATTAGACGCTTGGCATTGCCCTTGGTGATGTAAGGCTGGCATGCAGCTGCTCGGCCATGGAAACGCATGCAATGATGCTCCCAGGGCACAGATTTTGTGCAGATGTTAATGCCAGAAATTTCCCAAACTGGCTTGTTGCAAGGGTGGCATCCTATAACAGAACCACAATCGAATTCAGTTAACCCATTCTTTCACAAATGTTTGGCAGACTGCATGGCTTGATTTTATACACCTGTGGCAATGGGACGGAATGAAACTCTGAATTCAATGATTAAGAGGTGTGTCCCAATACTTTTGACCATATATTGTGTCTGTGTATAAATATAAATAAATAAATAAATATATATATATATATATATATATATATATATATATATATATATATATATATATATATATATATATTGGATTAAATTTGTATTACATCACTTAGACTTGTATTAAGCTCCCTTTTTGAATTGGCTAGTACGGAGTAATGAAAACGTATCCATAGTAACCCAGTGTTTCTTAATTAAAATGACGGTACTATTCTATTCCTCACTTTGATCGCTTTGCGGTAAATTGAAGAAATAAATGAGCTAACTCGTCATTGGTTACTATAAGCCATCTGTGCATCATATCTACACATTACAGTTATATGACACAGGCTATAAACAAACTTTGTTGGTCCTATTTCAATTCGTATTACAGTATAATTCAACAACCAAAGCCTATAAATAATATGAATTAGTGAACAATGATTATTAATCGTCAGTCCATGGATTACTACATTATATAGTGAATAAACTCACTGCCCTTGTGCACCGTTCTACACAAAATTCAATTACATCCCCATTTAAGGATATCTTTGGTACCGAAATGTTTATATCCAGCTAAATCCTATGGACCAAATATTTGAAACTTGATATACCATCCTATAACGTCTACACAGACCGCTGGTGTATACATTGGCCTTGTGCGCCTCACTTGGGTGAGAAAATGGTTCCCTCTTGTAAAATCGGTCATCAAGAAAATAGTTTATAAAGAGTAGAAAGAATATTTAAGAAAGGAAAGTGATGCACTGGATTACCTGGAGCTTTGTCCAGCGAGACCACAGCCAGGGGCTTCGTGAGTGTTTTCTTTTTGTCCATCATAACCATGATCATGCTGACGTCGAGAGAAACGCAGGCTTCCTCAGGAGGAATGCACTGTAACAAAAATATGCAAGGTCAGGGAGGTCTTCATAGTGTACAGTTCAGTATCTTCAGCTCTGTCAGCAACTGTCAGGCCGACCTGGAATACAGCTCATATTATTATCCAACTAGCCGACGGAAGAGAAAATCTAGTTACAGATTACTGCATGGTGCTATTACAGATAAGACCCACTGTTGGCACTAGAAGTATTTTGCTAAATGCACATAAGCGTGACAGATTTTACGCGTATAAAAAACGTGCGTTATGCATCAGTGTGCTTTGCGAGTGGAATGCGCATTTCATGCACTCGTAAGCACTTTTTTTTTTCAATGTAATTGATGCGTAAAACACGGAGAGCACACAGATGTGTATCCGTGTGCTGTCCGTGGTTTTCACGCACCCATTGACTTCAATGGGCGGCTAAGTGCGTGAAAACGCACCAATATAGGACATGCAGTAAGTTTCACGCAACGGACACTCGCAGTGTGAAAACTCACGCATGTATGAATAGACCCATTGAAATCAATGGGGCTGTGAGATGTGTGTTGTTTCAACGCACAGCACACGGACAAGTTTCCCACTTGTGTGAATGAGCCCTTAGAATGTCCTTCCTGTGTATTGTCTAAAGAAGACCGCTACTCACGGAGTATCAAATGCCGTTTTTATGCATTATTTCTGTATAGCTGTTAAATAGCATTTCTCCTAAAAGAAAAACATCAGTAAGGGCTCATGCACCATATTATAGCTCCTTTGGGTGAGGAGCTATAAGGGCATGGCCAGATGTGGCGTATTTCTGCCGACACTGTCCGCATCAATGCCGCACATTATGTGCGTTGCAGATTCTG
Source organism: Rhinoderma darwinii (assembly GCF_050947455.1). Lineage (NCBI taxonomy): Eukaryota > Metazoa > Chordata > Amphibia > Anura > Rhinodermatidae > Rhinoderma > Rhinoderma darwinii. The sequence continues at coordinate 40,013,770 of NC_134693.1, read as the reverse complement.
TTGCGGCTTTGCCTAAAATGTGCAGTAAATTGATGCGGATTAGCCGTTGCGTATTCAGGTGAAGAGTACTTCCTGCTGTCTTTTAAAACATTTCATCTCAGTCTGGCTATAGACCTCCAAACACATAGGTCCAGCCAGAATGAAGAAATATCCTGTTTGTAAAACCAATACGCAACGCAACACACATAACATCTGCAGATTTCCTTGCGGAATTTGGAAACTCCATTGAAGTCAATGGAGAAATTCCGCAATAAGTCCGCAACAAGTCCGCAACACGTCCGCAACAGCCAGTGTATGCTGCGGACACCAAATTACGCACTGCAGCCTGTGTGGAAACCTAAGGAGAAAATGTCCGCTGCGGATTTCCGCAGCGGACTGGCCGCAGCGGAATTCAATAGCAATTCCGCCACGTCTGGCCATGCCCTAAAGGTAAGTTCACACGGCTTAGCAAAATACATCTGAAAATACGGAGCTGTTTTCAGGCGAAAACAGCTGATTTTCAGAAGTTTTTGTAGCCACTCGCGTTTTTCGCGGCGTATTTTACGGACGTTATTGGAGCTGTTTTTCAATGGAGTCAATGAAAAACGGCTGAAAAACGTCCCAAGGAGTGACATGCACTTCTTTTTCGCGGGCGTCTTTTTACGCGCCGTATTTTGACAGCGACGCGTAATATTACACCTCGTGGGAACAGCAATGGGCAGATGTTTGTAGGCGTAATGGAGCCATTTTTTCAGGCGTAATTCGAGGCGTAATACGCCAGAATTACGTCTGAAAACAGTGCGTGTGAACATACCCTAACAGGGCTTCCATAGACGTGCACAAGGCCTCCTTTTCTATACTTTTGTATGCCACCGATTTCATACAGAGGCTGTATCTGTCAGATTGCATATGAATCCAACAGAAAAAAAATCGTTCCTTACTCCATCAGACTCTGTATGAGTATAAGCATTGCTTCTAGGGGACAATATCCGATGCATGAAGACTGTGCGGCTCCATACACTGCCGCCCAGGTTCCATGAACAGGGCTCTGCCCTAATAAATATAAGACATTCAGCCGTCTCTTAAAAGAGCTTTTTATGGAAACAAGATGGTGGCCATTACAGCTCCCAAAGAAGTGGTCATCTGGGTTTCCCAGATTTCAGAATGGTAAAAAGTCAGTCAGCACGTTTATTGATGCGGGAACCGTGTTGAAAACTCCACCAAAAAACGCCCGAAAATTACTCCCATTGATTTCAATGGGAAGCGGAGGCATATTTTTCCCGCGAGCGAAAAGCAATGGGAGACGGTAAAAATCGCTGCAAACAGTCGCTGTGTTTTTTTTGGCGTGTTATTTTTTTAAAAAACAATGGACCTGATTTTCCCAAGCAGAATTTTCTGCCTTCAAAAAACTCTGTGTGAACTAGGCCTTATTGTGCAGAATTTCATTCCACCACTCTCCAGAAAAGCTGGGTGATGTCTCCTTTGGGAGATGTAATGTCATCCAGCTGTCGTAGAAATTGCTGAACAGACTTTGTATCCACTTTACAGAAGAGGACAACTCAAGGGTTGATATTTTTTATTTTAGCTTAATAGTCTCTTCATATATGAATATAAATTCTAGGAAATGTGCTTTAGATAAAGTCTATCCCAAACGATAAAATAAACACATGATGACAACAGATTCTATGGGGCAAGTGAACAAACAAGGTCATTGATTCCTATTAGCAACCCAGAATAAAAGTATCCAGTATCCGAAAAAGAGCTGAACAGCGTGGGTCTAATTGATTTATTTGGTTGTCACTCTACTTGTTGAATCGTGAATACACCAGTCAAATATCAAGAAGCACTTGCCAACTCAACAAGTTGAAGGGTAGTGAAACGTCTTGATAGTAGCCAGTCATGTCTTACATTCTAAATCCAGGTCCCTGGAGCCTCGGCCTGCTGTGAAATATAATCCCCTCTTGTGTTCCTTGTTACTCAAATGAGGCAAAACACACTTCTGAACACAAGTAACCTGCCACAAATAACTGTCAGTGTCTCTACTTGACTTTAGTAGCATGAAAAACCTCTTAAGATAACTCTATTCTATTCAGAACTATTGGGCCTTCCTGTATTTCCTTCACACTCACATAAGAAATTATTTTTCTTGCCTGTTACACTATAAATATTCATCACACGAAGTGAAAACCAAAGCTTGGCATTAGTCAGTACTTCAAATAAAGCACGCACTAGGCAGAGTGCCGCGTGAGGACATGCTACGCCATTAACGGTCCACAAAGAACTAAGGAATTAATTAAGAATTAAAGAAACTAAGCACGGGCATGAAAAGGGCCATCTGAGCACAAGGCGTCTTTTATGCTGCATGTGATGCGGAGCTGTGCTATTATGTCTGACCAAGCTAGCAGTGGACTTTGGGAATATTGGAGTAAAGGGTTTTACAAAATATTACACTAAAAAGCATGTTAATCTGTTAATACTGATATTGGTAAATACCAGGAAAAGAGCCTAAAACCTAAATGGCAGTGTGGTGGTAAGACACCTGCTGTATAGTGCCGTATAGTGCTCCATGTCGTCCTGTATGTTGGAGATATTCTACCGTAGAAGCAATGCTTCTAAGAGGAATACCTCCGTAACATGGCATGCAATAGAGTATGCGACATGACATTAGAGGCATACAGAGGTACAGTAGGCCCCATAGAAGAGGTTTTACTGAGCAGTTATATGGCTGAATGTATGAGGCCTAAAATGAAAATAAATAAATGCCTTCCTCAGTAGAGCCAGGGGGACCTCATGTACATATTGTCCAGGATGGATTTGAACCCATAGCCACAGTGTGAACCACTGGTAAATCTTGCGTGTTAGGCTACATTCACACATCCCTCCATAGACTGGAGTCTATGGAGGGATGTGTAAAAACGCAGGAAAACAGGACAGGTCCTATTATTCCACGGACCTTTCACACGCTCCGTTGAAACTATGGCCGTGTGAACGGCCCAATTGAAATACATGTGTTCGCGTGGCGGCCGTTGTTTTAATGGCTGTCACACGGATGAGTTACACACTCGTCTGAATTCATGCTCAACACAGTAATTCATTGAATGCACAATGAACACCTACACCAAAGTGACCCATCAAGTGTCTGCAGTTATCCAAAGGCATATCAGAATCATATTCTGCCAGAACTAAAAGTTGACATTAAACTGCCCATGTTGTATTACCTCAACTAAGAAGCAAAGAGCAGACAGAAGACCATGAGAGTCCGACTTGAGGGACATCTAGTACTTTAAAGATGATCATGTTTCTGCCCTTTGCAGCGCTAAAACCAGGACAGAGTTCTGTTTTCGATTCGCTCTACGGTAGGCGGTTATGTATGCGCATTAATTACGCTCCACTGTCATATAAAACAGGGTAAATAACTTAAAGTAAAGTTTTGACAGAAAAATGGTGTTAATGGGACACACACCGTCATTAATCTAAAGGGAATAGAAAGGGTATGTCCACTTGTGGCAGACAATATGATAGCAGAGCAGCACTGTCATGACATACCCAGAAAACCACCTAATAAGCATAAAACAAATAAGGAATATGGCAGGCTACTGTTGTAGGAAAACGCTTGATATAATTCAACAATACTTTATTGCATGTAGTACGCGTTTCGGAATTGGTCTAGTCCCTTTTTCAGGTGTTTGTGTAAGCAATACTACAACTGCCACTACTGGTGACCACAGATATTGTGCAATAACATGTACAGACAGTGTGGTCACCAATACAGGAAGTCATTAACATTTGGGGGATCTGAGAGGTAAATGTACAGAAGCAAGCTACAAAGTAGAACTGGTAGTTCTCAGTAATACTACATATAACATATGGTGATATTATAAGGAGTTACACGACAAACTCAGCAAACTGAGCTCTGCTGCATCTGTAAATGACTGATATTAGCAAACACAAATGTAACTTTTATGTGATGTGAGAACATCCAGATTTGGCTACGTTTTACACATTTTTTTTGCATGATGTTTTTTGTCTTTACAGAACAAATTGACATTAGTTTGTAACAGTGTTTTCATTCAATCACCCACTGACATGTTCAAATAAATGATCCTGATGAAAAATACTGATGCAAAGTGAAACACGGATTAGTAGGATCTTTCAGGTTTAGTTTTTTTTTTTTAACAAAAAACATGATGCAAAACCCTGACATATACTGCATGAAAAATGTGTTCCCTATTGCTCTAACGCTGGGCCTCATGTATCATGACTGTCTGAACTAGAGTTTAGATTTCATTTTTATTTGCACTGGAGAAAAGAAACATTGAATAGTTTTGATCAATGAGGCCCAAATTTCCCATGAATTACCCCAATTACTTACAGAAACATATCTAAGCCAATATTTTTCTAGGCCTCTTTAGAAAATAAAGGCAAACATATGATTGATGGTTGAAGCCCAGCTCCGTTTCCCATGTACTAGCTTTTACAAATGTGAGTGTTTCATTTGTTAGTGATCCACTGGGGTGTCTGGTTTTTGGATCTGGTGAATCTTTTGTCTTCAATAAAGGAATTTAACTGAAAGAAAGAAAATTTTCTCTGCAGCCTTGGCAGCTGTAGGTGTTATGCTCTCAAAAATGAGGTTATCTGTGCGTTTGACTGGAGAGTGTAGGAGTTCACCGCACTGTCACATTATTCTTGGTAATTGTTAGCTGACCTGAAAAGGTTGCACATTTACCAGTGACCTCAAGTCCTTAAAGCAGATGACAAATGGGATATAAAAGCCTAAAGCTCACCTTGGGCAGACCCTCCACTGCTCCGTCGCTATTCGTGCACAGAGTCAATTCGCAGTGAAGGAAGACTAAAGATGCGTTAAACATAGACTTAAACATGAAGCTGAAGCGCTTTTTCTCAGTCTGTTCTTGTAGTGTTGGATAATTCATATTTTTTACTTTGTAAAACTTCAATGATTCATCTGTAGGACATATGTTCTCTATGATGGTATGCATGGTTGCAGCATCCGCATTGGAGGAGGACGAAACAAAGCAGTTGTTGATGACAAAACTTAATTCTTTATCAATCTTGGTTACCGAGACCTGTAAATTGAAAAATAGAAATTATTGCAATATTTTATGACATAGAAATAGATTAATCGCTGAAACAGTAACAAACTGCTCAGCTGCGAGGAAGTCCTACAATATCAAAATGATCTGCAAAACTTACACTGGGCAAAACTTCTCGGAAATATCTTGTAGGAGCTGTAAATGGACTGTGAAATAGTTCAAGAATGGACAATACAGGCCCAGGATGAATGTAGGAGAGCGAGAAAATAGGAGGTTATCAGTGAAGTATGTCAGGAATCTGTAAATTCGCTCATGGTTGTTGTACCATTAGTGATGCTGCAAATTTTTGCAATGCCTTATTATGTACACTGCTGGAGTAGGATTGGAGACCTTAAAAAAAATGAGGGTTTCTTGATCCCTTTGGTGAAATTTTTATATACACTTACAGCACACGAAAACAAAACAACACAAAGGTAATAGAGCCACATGGGAATCAGATTCCTTACATATCCCCTATAGCCCCCCACCAGATACAGGCTGTTTTACAATAATCTGTATCTGCTGCACCAAACGGACTTATCCGCTGCAAATGTTGGTGCAGATTTGGGGCAATTACACCATGAATCCGCACTAACATTTGCATATTTGACAGGTAATTCAGACGTTGCAGAAAACACAGCGGACTTGCCACAGATTTCAGTTTTTGCATTGCAAAGGCTGAAATCCGCAGTGAAATTCCGCTTCTTCTCCGCAACAGACAGTGCATGCCGCGGAGGGAAAATTCCACACCGCAGCCTATGGTCCGCAGCGGAGTTTTCCGCAATGTCTGAACTAACTTGCCTAAAAATGTATTGAAACAAGTGTAAAAAACGGCCGCTGGAGAATTCCACTGCGGACTGTCCACAACGGAATTCCACCACGTCTGGCCTTGCCCTTATACAGACTACCATAAACATACGGTAAATACCCTACAGAGTATTTTTTGGGGGGCTATTGAAGTATTTGGACACTATTGGCTTTTAGTGAGCACCATGCAATTTTGTGTTTTTCTGCAGCAGCAATGGAGGAAAAACCCACATTTTCTTTGAGGGTTCCGTGCTATAAAAGCTGATCATGGGGGACGTGGGAGAGGGTTATCCCACCAGCAGGACTTTTGTGGTGAGCTTGACACTGTAAGGACCCGTAAGATGAAATTAGTGATACGTTATAAACCAATACAAACATACACAACCATTTTAACAGTATGTGTTACATGTTCTGATCAAACCCCCTTTTTGTTATTAAAGACTGATCAGCTTTGGTTCCTGGAGCCAAGAGGACCTTAGATCCCAATAGAAACAAAAACTAAAATACAATGATTTCAGTAGAACCATACCTCTACAAAGACCTGTCCATTTTCAGCCACCGAGAATGGGTTTTTAACAGGAGTTAGAAACAAATCAGTGTTATACAGCTCCATATCAAATGTGACATTATTCATTGTGGCACCAGGTTCAGCAAACACGGCGTCGACGAGATCTATGCTGTCTCTTGGAATTGTGCAGTTAAACTATAAGTGGAAACAACAAAAAAGGTAAAGAAAATAAACTATTGAAAGATTCCATACAGCAAAGAACAGTCCAATATGTCAGGTTTTATTCAGCTGGTCTATTCAATGTTATATCCACCACTGAAAGCTGTAGGGGACTTGGAAATAAAACTGTTAGTCACATTACCTTTTTAATGGCCACTGCTTATTGAATCATCTAGCAGAATGTAGCACACAGCACAGCGATGATCAAATATCTAGTCTATCTGCGTACTATTGATAAGAGAATATTAAAGGCTACCCTGAATGTGGTCTGAAATAACATAAACACTATCTAATATATATGATTCATTGTGGTCACTAGGGAATTTGTATATATATATATATATATATATATATATATAAAAAAAAATATATATATATATATATATATATATATATATATATATATATAAAATACAGATTTTATTTATTTCTATGCCTTCCTTATGTAATGTCCCAGCAGATCTCCGTTCATCTGAATAGCAATGCACACATTATCCTAATTTCACAAGAAACTGGGTTTAAAAGAAAAAAGAAAGCGTTGTGTCTAGAATAGAGCATTGCAAGGAGCGAGTGGGCATGCTCTATAGACGTCACATGAGTCTGACCTGCCTTGTCCAGAGAACAGGTGCTGGCAGAGTATGGGCGTAGATTTGAAACTACTAATTCTTCCTCTAGACAATAGTAGTCTGAGAAGAAGATGGACATCTGCTACCATGGCAACATATATAATTGTAAAAGTATTTCTTTCCTGCAGACATGATGATTGCCAGTAACCGTGCCCCTATTGATTGATTTATTTTTAAATCTGATTAGGTTCAAAATTCTGTGAGGATTATTTCCATCACTTTATATCTTTATAGGAGTTAGGCCACATTCACACGAACCCGGACATGAAAAACAGTTTTTCACATCCGAGGTGCACCCGTGTGGAAAGAATTATCACGCATCCCCTATAGACTAGAGTCTATAGAGGGATACGTAAAAACGCAAGAAAATAGGACATGTCCTATTTTTTCACGGACCCTTCACACACTCCATTGAAACAACGGTCATGAGAACGGCCACATTGAAATACATGAGTCCGTGTGACGGCCATTGTTTTAACGGCCGTCACACGGACGAGATACACGCTCGTCTGAATAAGCCCTTAGAGTTATGTTTTTCTGACATTTGTTTTCTTATACTTTCTGAGCTCCTGAAGCCCTGCTTGATTTCTCCCAGTTCTAGAGTTATAGGACACAAGTCTGGCTGCTTGAAACCTTCCTTAGGGGGAGTTTACTGAAGACGCATTTATACAGTTGCCATTTAACTCAATGATAAACTTCAAATAAAAGAGATTGCAGAACTCCAGCAAGGTCCAGTAAGAAAATCTGTTGTTTTATTTGCCTATGTCTCACTTGGCTCTAACAGCTCTTGCACACGATCGAGATTGGGCCGTGAAAAACGGCATTTTATGATGCTAGGAGCCCCTGCCTCCCCTGCTGTTCCATACTGAACAAAACTATACAGTACGGAACAGCAGTTCTGTGGGGAGGCAGGGACTCCGAGCATTATAAAACGTCTATGATGCCAGGAGTCCCGTTCACCTGTACCATCGTCGGGCAGGGAAATCCAGCCGGTACTCTGACCGTTTATCACGGCCCGATCTCGCTCGTGTGCAAGAGCGCTAAACATGGGCAAATAAAACCACAGATTTTCTTACTGAACCTTGATGAAGCGCTGCAATCCCTTTTCTTGTATATATATATATATATATATATATATATATATATATAAAAGACAAAACAATAAGTACACATTATTCTGTAATGTCATTGTAATGGCAGGAAGGAGGTGAAGGGAAAGTGAGCCCTAATCTACCCACCGCCCTGTCCCTGCCTACTTGCAACGACCCGCCCTAGGCGACGAGGTACAACTGGGCGGCGGTCCCTACGCTGTCTAAGTGCACGGGAAAACAAACAGGGAACACGCAAGGGAAGGGGCAATAGCCATGGAACGCCACGAGGAAACGGAGCGGTGAACGAACAGTCAGGACCAGGACGAAGTGAGTACACCCGAGCGGGCACGGAGACAGAAGCAAGCCAGGGGCAAAGCAAAGCAGGTCAAGCAGAACTGCAGCAAGGCAGAAGCACGGCAGAAGCAGGCTGGAGCAAGCAGCAGTGGGGCCAGGAATCCAAAAGAATTACAAGCACTGAGGGAGAGAACAGGGCAGGTAATAAAGGACAGGGGGCGGAGCTAACTCCGACAGACCAGGCCGCGATAGGCTCTCCCACTCCTGAGCCTGCCACCCTGGTTGGTGGGAGATGGTGTCAGTCGAACAGGTCTGACCTCAGGTGTGGATTGATTAATCCCAGGAGTATACCTAGATGAAGTACCTGGCAGATCCCTAACAGTCATGTTCAGTGTTGCAAAGTAGACTTTTATTTATTTAATTATTACACTATTATATTTATAATCATATAATAATCATCATATCTCTGCCTTCTTTTTTAATGTGGCAATGCTTTAGTGTATTCCGTTGGGTCCTGTTTAATTATTATTTGTTTAGTCCACCCCTAATTCTATACAAACCAAGCACTAAATAATTAAAAAAAAGGAGCCAGTCTCTTATATTTGGTAGACAATAAAATCTCCCAGAATTAGATCTATCAGAGGGAAAGTATGAAAAAATTCTCATAAAACGGAGCCCCTGCTCTCTCCCTGAGAGGCACATACCACCACAATTTCATGCCGCTTCAAGTAGAGATGATCTATTTCAGTTTCATCTGCATCTTCTGGAAAACCGTTGTCTCCAGATTCCAAATCCTCGTAATCGCTAGGCCAGCCACTTTCCTCAGTGGGTGGTGACAGCGGTATAACAATCTGTAACATCACAGGAAAAGCTGTCAGTGTGACTGCTTTTTACAAAAATAAAACCAAACCCCAAAGTTCTTTCTAACTAAACATCTGCGGTTATACACTTATTGCTTCTCCTCGGAGAATAAAAATGTACGGTCATGTATGCTATTATATTAGGGATATGCATAAACGGCAGATCCAAAATATTATTAGAAAATGTTTTTTTTTATTTTTTTTTACAAGTGAGAGTGATCGAATTAGTTTCTATTGCCCTAAAATTCACCAACAGAATGCAGGCTGCTATTTATACATATTCCTTCTAAAGAGTAGTAGACATCGGCTGTCATAAAACCGCCTGTAACTGTGTCCGTTTGTAGGCTAACAAGTAGATAAGAATGAGAATTTCCAATGGCTTTGCCTCTATACAGTCAGAACACTCCCGTAGTAAAGAGGGGAATTCCATTAATTTGGGTGTATTAGGAAATTGCTATTTATGCAATGCCTTTGTCTGGGTTTTTTTCAGTTACCAAAGGTAAACTGACACTTAAAAATAGGAAACTTTGCAAAAACTTCTATAAATGTCACATCAACCTGATAGATAAAACCGGGCCACATGACAGGCAGACTGTGAGTTATGGAAAAGATGAAACCAGTAAGGAAAATGGAACATGTGGTTTTTTTTTATACCTACAGATCACGCTCTTGGGAGGAAGTTGCCTATTGTGTGCACAATACTTGTGACGAAAGAAGGATTTGGGTTATATTGCAGACTCAAGAATAGAGATTACCGTAGATTTGTTTTATAGAGCACTGTACAGCCAGACCAGTGTTTTTTATACGATATGTGCAAATAAAACCTAGCAGAAGGGAGCCTAATTTACTGTACATGTACACTTATGGACGCGCTTATGGATACATGATCTCAGAATATCCATTTCTGTACAAGTTTAGCAACCTCAATGTCTACAGAAGATCATAATTAGTCTAGGGCCTCATACACGGAGGCACAAGTAAGGGAGTCTACATTGTACCGAGACTTTTCAACTGCAAATATTCAGAAAATTAAGGTTCATTAAACCTTTTAGTAAACACTCTCTCTGCACGCATAGGATCTCAAGATGTGAACATAAAGCATAGTGCTCTAGCTCTATTGGGTCAAAAACACTACAATGATCACAGGAGAATAGAGAATATTTATTATAAAGGGTGTTGTCACTCAGGTTTTAGGTATCTGAACTTGACCCAAGGTCACATTATTAGCACCATATTTAAATGGGGATTAAATGGCCTTGCCACTAAAATTATGCAAGGACTAAATGTTGAAAATGATGAGAAATAGTAAATCCTAAAGCCCATCATCTGTGATTACAATTAGACCTGCACAGTTCATTTGCAGAAAAATCAACATCTGAATTCATTACACCATATGCAAGGGTTTCAGCCAAAATTAAAAAAATCATGCTAAAAAATAAAAAGTGTCCCCAATGTCATGTGACCTATCGAAACAATGCACACAATAATTCCAAGCTGCAGGACTAATTATATATTATTATGACTGTAAGTCATTACTGATCCTACATGGACATCCTGAGCTTACTGGAAAATAAGAAAAACATGCACAAAGTTCTAAATAGTTCAACATGTGGCTGGGCAATGGATAAAATGGAACTGGACAGGAAAAATCCAACCTGCCCAGTCTATATTCCCCCGGATGCTGGAGGCAAGTCAACAGAAATGAAATAATTGGCGGGGTCTGGCAACAAAAATCTACTGTCTGAGGGCAGATTAAGGCACATTTAAAGCATTACTATCATTACGCTAAAGTCTTATTATCCCTGTCAATGCCTTGCATAGAGCTAACAGCTAATTTAACTACTTACAGTATTGTAGAATATAATGTTTGAGTCATCAGTAGTGTGCTGTGTCCCACATTCCTTCTGTGAAAACTCTAAGATAAAATGAGTCTCATTTTCTCTTGCTCTGCAAACTGGATCGAGTAGAGAAAGTTCTGTCCCTATGTATCCATTGGCCTTAAAAAGGATGCAACAGGTAAATGACTATAAGATTCAACATTATAAAACAAGTGAAAATGCCATAAACAATTCCAAAGACAATGTGGTACATTTTTGGTTTTAAGGTTCTAATTTTTTATTTCTGTGCCCCTTACAAATGAGTTAAATACTTTACTTAAAGTCAATATGAAAACTTACAAATAAATGAGTCCTGAAAAGACTATAACAAAAGCATTACCTAAATCCTAACTCCACTCAAAACCTAAAAGTTTTGGTGTCAATGTAGTAGCTCTAATATTATACCCACAGGGGTCCAGGAAAGTGATATATGGCAGCTGTTTGAGTGGTTCATACACTGGAGAACTGCGTTAACTGTCTCTGTGACTATTTGTTCCACCATGTAAAGAAAACACTGTATACACTGGTAATTTACTTTCCATACTAACAAAATAGCAGCAGTTTAAAAAATTTTTTTTTTTTTACTGAATCAATGACCGTGAAAGGCCAAAAAATATAAAGTGCAACGCCAACAATGACATGACAAGTCTTAAGTTACCCATATGCTTTACATAAATGTCAGCCGATCCTGCCAACAATCTAGTGTGTATGGCGGCCCCCTGACTGTCATTGGGGAAACGAGGATCGGGCTTGTTGGATTTCAACACCTTTGATGCTTTGTCATGCTGGGGGATAAGCAGCTGTAGCTGTGGCTTCTATCCCTCTCCCCATTGAAATTTATAGGAAGGTCGATAGGTGGGCGATAGCTGGAAGCCGAACAAGTGTTTGGCCGACAGCTACCTTATGTATATGGCCAGCTTTAGTTATATTTGCTGATCATCTTTCCTGTCCTACATATTATACCTTAGTCTGAGCACTGCTAGGTGAGTGAACAACCTGAACAGATTACAGTCTTGGAAACCAAGCTGTCACCTTTTTGGACTCTACTCCTACTACACCATGAACTAAATAAAATTATATGCATTTGCTTATCAATGCAGACAATATTGCTGTGCTAATAACCCTTAGGCTACATTCAGGCGAGCGTCAGCAACCTCGGATGTAAAAAACAGACGTTTTTCACGTCCGAGGTGCACCCGTGCGGGACGTGTTGTCACGTATCCCCCAAAGACTAGAGTCCATATTGGGATGCGTGAAATGCAGTAAAGTAGGACTGACCCTTCACACACTCTGTTGAAGCAACGGTCATGTGAACGGCCCCATTGAAATACATGAGTTCGTGTGACGGCCGATGTTTTAACGGCCATCACACGGACGTGATACACGCTCATCTGAATGAGCCCTTACGGAAAGGTTACATAAGGCTCCATTTTCTGCCTTCAACATCAATAAAGTACTATTGTACAAACAAAATACTAGGGTGATTACATACCTGTAAACTGTCCTTTTCTATAGATGCCACGATCTTGTTCTTATCACATATCACAGACAAGGCTACATTAATATTTCCTTGCACTTCCTCAGGCTCCTTATGCAAATCATGCCTATCACTCCCTCCCAATAACCTATGCAAAAAGTCCTCTGCTGTGTAATTTCGATTTCCAATGAGTAAATCCAGTTCAGGCGGAATAGTAAAGTTTTCTTCATCATTCATTTCTAAGAGGAAAGATTAGTTAGGACATGAGTAAGAAAAATAATTTAGAGAAAAATTTTGTTTAGATAAAATCTGTGAGCAGCATAATAAATATCTTTATTTAGGGGCTATTCACACAACGTTTGCAGTGAATGCTGGAGGTATAGGTTGGGAGAATTTTCGGACATATACGCCTCTAACGGGCAGTCTGCCACTGTATCGGCATACAGTAAATCCATATTCAGATAGGCAAGGTATTTATAATTTAACAAAATTCTGACTTTAATTCATTTACTTTTTTCTGTAAAACATGACAATTGCTTGGTCTGATATGGCCCTCACAGGGGTTGAGAGGATAGACTCTGTACTGTTAGCTTGGTAGAAGTCTAAGGCCCTGTTCACACTGAGTTTTTTGACAAGTCAACTGCGCTATTGATTCCGTCAAAAAAACGGAAACCTGCATGAATGGTGACAAACAGAAACCATTAGCAATGTTTCCGTCACCATTGATATCAATGGTGATGCAAAAGGAAGCTAGGGTTTCCGTTTGCCTTTCCGTTGAGGGGTTCCATGATGGAAACCTCCGACAGAACCCCTCAACGGAAGGCCAACGCTGATGTGAACAGGCCCTAGAAAGGAGATGTGAACTTAGCCTTAGATATATACACACCAGCACAGTAAAAGCATAACCCAAAAATATATTCGTTTATATTTTGAAAATATAGGTATGACTGCAGTTAACTTCCCCATCTGAGGGGGGGGGGGTATTTAAACAGCATTCTAGAACAACATAAATTACTTTGAAGTACAATATTATCAAATGAAACAGAAACATACAAATATTGAGCGATTCTATCTTTACCTTTGTCATCGAGTTTAATGTGAAACTTGTTTGCCACGGGTACATATGTGTAAGATGTCGCTGGATAATTTTCAGCAGAGGCCCACTTTATTAACTGCTCCTGAGTTGAGGGAATGTTTTGGATCACCTGTTTGCTAGTGAAAAGACTACTTTCTGGATCCTTGCCAAAGGTAACACTGTTTGGAGTCTGTAGGCAGAAGAGCAAACATAAAATATGAGCCTGAAAAACTGCACAGAAACAAAGATTAATTAAAAGTGCAAACAAATATCGAATTGCAATATGATAAATGGGTAATCTTCTGACTCATTTGAAAGCCTAGAACAATCCCTTTTCAGAGAGTACGTAAATAAGGTTAAAAAAGTTAGGTATGCGTAGTTCTCCAATATACTATCTAATGTTAGGAATGAATCACAGAACACCAATCTTGGTAAGAATGAATGCAAATGTCTATCCCTTCTGCCTGATGCTTTATATGTCCCATCCATACAAAACACACATCAAGCTAAAGTTCCCCCCCAAAAAAAGTTGAACAGTCTTAAAAGGCTCGTCCACTTTGGACAATGCCTTTTTGTTTAAAGGGTCCCCTGTTGACTAGCTGTTTACAAAGTTTCTCGCTGCTGGGGGCCCCATCGATTAACTGTACACTGTGTGGGAACCAGAAAAACGTGTTCCATTTCCCTGCAATGCCACCACAGCAGAAATTGCGCATTATGCAGGTCCCTTTGAAATTGAATGGCTGTCCGTGTAAAACATGTGTTAGTTCCTCCAGGACAAGAGTCCTGAACGGATGACAGAATTCCCTAATAGGGTGTTTAACAAAATGGGTTTTCTAATCCAGGCCTCCCCTGCCACCAGGATCTATCACACAAAAACTTCTTTATAGGGGATGTCCAATATAGAAAATTAATTTTCTTTTACCCTATTAGGGAATTCTGATAATAGGAGGGGTTCTCTGTTCAGGATTTTCTTGGCCAAAAAGCGTCTCCTTCTCTCTGTAGGACCCTGTTCTGTCCTGCATTACACAGACAACCTATAGATTTGAATGGACATTGTGTAATGCCCCTGCGATGGGGAAACCGAACACTTACTGGAAAGTTTCCCCATAGATTACAGCTTGATCACTGGGGGGTCCCAGTAGGGGGATACTCTGTGATCAGTTTATTTGTCAAGGAACCCTTGTAACTGGAAAATTCTATAAAATATTTAATTGAAAAAAGAAAAGAAACCCTTGTAACAAGTAAAGATTGTCCAAAGCTAAGAACCCTTTTAAATTAAAGGGGTTTTCCCATCAGGGACATTTATGACATAGCCACAGGATATCAAGAAAAAAAGGATTTTTGAAGCAGCACTAGTCCCGAGTGTGATGCGGTGCACGCTGTCAAGCCAGGCAAACCCACTCCGGCACGATGTAAATTCAAAAAAAGTAGTAGGACAACAGCACACGTCTTCAAATCATCAAAGTGGTTTTATTGTCGAGACATCCACAAACGACAGGCAACGTTTCGACCCATAGTGAGTGAGGGGTCTTTGTCAAGCCTAACATCATGTCTAAAAACATCGTTATAAATGGGTGAATACAAATGATCACATGGTCCATTCCAACCAGTGAAAATCGTGAATCTGGTCTCCCAGGTGAAGCATACATTAGTCTTAATGACATTCATCGAATAGTTATATAATCTTCAAAAAAGTGTAAAACTGCAACATATAATACATCTTCAATACATCATCATCAACAATATGTCAATCATTGTTGTTGCAATGAAAAAGTGAAGGAGGGAAGTTCACCACACTCCAGGTTCCAACTACGATCGCAGAGCGCTACTGCGCATGCTCAGCAATCAGTCGTCTCTGCTGCACAAAAAATACAAAAATAAGAACCAGCGTTTGATCAAAAATAGCAATCCAATATGTGTAGATATAAAAAATCCTCAATCATGACAAGAATCCATCATACTGCAGCTTTATATCTATGTACTTTGAGGCAAACTTAATTCGGTTGTTATGGACGCCTTCACTCTGTGATGATATGTCACGTGTGAATAGGTCCGACGGAGGGAGAAGGGGTCCAGTTAATACTGCTTCATAATATAGATCACTAAGTGATAATAACATCAAATAATTTTTAGTGTTAAATCGCCTACATAAATTAGACCACTGAAGTGATCAAAACTTTTTGGGGAATGCTCGTAACATCTGTCCGACAAATCGTATCGGACAATTATACCGCAAAAAACACAAGATTATGTAATGATGATCAAGCATCCACTGTGCCCAACCCTATCAGGATCCCTATACCCTCAAAAACATTGCATAAAAATTCCCGGGACACAATCTATTACCCTAAATCTTTTGTTGCAATTGCAATAATATTGTGAAAGGGAATAAATTTCAGCACCCACACACGGGGAGGGTCTTTAACATCAGACATAGATTTACGTGCAACTCAGATTTCGTTGTGTATATGATCACATGTCCCTGTTCATTAATTTACATAGGAGAGACGACTATGCCTATTAAATTGAGAATTAATAAGCATAAAAGTACAATCAGGAAGAAAATGATGGAACTTCCATTACCGAGGCATTTTATTGAGAAAAATCATCAGTTAAATCAATTGAGATTTAGGGTAATAGATTGTGTCCCGATACTCAGGAGGGGAGGGGATAGACAGAAGCTATTGAAAAAGAAAGAATTACGTTGGATCTTTGAGTTAGATTCCCTACACCCCAAAGGTTTGAATCTAGAATATAAGATAATTCCTGGACTCTGAGATCCCATTGCTGTTTTTAAAAATTTTTTAATGTACACATGATGGGTGATTTCTTGGATACATTATATTGCATCTATTTGTCATCTTCTTGTTTTCATGATGTTCTTTAACATATTTTGAATATTTCTTACAGTTTTGAGAATATTCGTGATGGAGGCTTATTCACCACACACCAGCGGATTTATGATCAGAATGAAGATTATAGTGGCTCCTCTCATGTTTGCATCCATCGGGAATTTTTATGCAATGTTTTTGAGGGTAGAGGGATCCTGATAGGGTTGGGCACAGTGGATGCTTGATCATCATTACATAATCTTGTGTTTTTTGCGGTATAATTGTCCGATACGATTTGTCGGACAGATGTTACGAGCATTCCCCAAAAAGTTTTGATCACTTCAGTGGTCTAATTTATGTAGGCGATTTAACACTAAAAATTATTTGATGTTATTATCACTTAGTGATCTATATTATGAAGCAGTATTAACTGGACCCCTTCTCCCTCCGTCGGACCTATTCACACGTGACATATCATCACAGAGTGAAGGCGTCCATAACAACCGAATTAAGTTTGCCTCAAAGTACATAGATATAAAGCTGCAGTATGATGGATTCTTGTCATGATTGAGGATTTTTTATATCTACACATATTGGATTGCTATTTTTGATCAAACGCTGGTTCTTATTTTTGTATTTTTTGTGCAGCAGAGACGACTGATTGCTGAGCATGCGCAGTAGCGCTCTGCGATCGTAGTTGGAACCTGGAGTGTGGTGAACTTCCCTCCTTCACTTTTTCATTGCAACAACAATGATTGACATATTGTTGATGATGATGTATTGAAGATGTATTATATGTTGCAGTTTTACACTTTTTTGAAGATTATATAACTATTCGATGAATGTCATTAAGACTAATGTATGCTTCACCTGGGAGACCAGATTCACGATTTTCACTAGTTGGAATGGACCATGTGATCATTTGTATTCACCCATTTATAACGATGTTTTTAGACATGATGTTAGGCTTGACAAAGACCCCTCACTCACTATGGGTCGAAACGTTGCCTGTCGTTTGTGGATGTCTCGACAATAAAACCACTTTGATGATTTGAAGACGTGTGCTGTTGTCCTACTACTTTTTTTGAATAGCCACAGGATATGTCATAAATGTCAGATAGATGCTGGTCCCACCTCTGGGACCAGCACCTATCTCTAGAACGGGGCCCCCTAATCCCCGTTCTGTGTTGCGGATGAAGAGTGCGATTTCTGACCATGAAGAGGGAAACAGTGTAGCTCGCTGAGCTACGCTGTTTCCGTAACTCCCATAGTAGTGAATGGCAGTAACGGAAGCAGCGTAGCATGCGGGCTACACTTTTTCCGTAACTAAAATTCAGTTCTATGAGACTTACGGAAACAGCGTAGCTCAGCGAGCTACACTGTTTCCTTCTTCATGGTCAGGAATCACAAGCTTCAGCCGCAACACAGAGCAGTAGAACGGGGGTTTAGGGGGCACGTTCTAGAGATGGATGCGGGTCCCAGAGGTGGGACCCGCATCCATCTGACATTTATGACATATCCTATAGATATGTCATAATGTCCCTGATGGGAAAATCCCTTTAAGTCATCTACGTATCTAATAGCATAGGTGCAGATGCATTTATGTAATGGCCCACTGATCATTAATGAAAGGCTTACACTGAAGACGTACAGAGATCAGGCTATATGCACATGACATGAGCCTTTCTAATACCTCTCAGCCAGTCTGCTAGATTAAAGGACATTTTATATATAAAACGACCAACAAAAGCAGATCTTGAAGCTCCTGTGCCTCGATGCAAAATCTGTACCACAGGTCCCTAAACACCAGAGCCACTGCATCCTCGGCACTACCTGTGGTTATACCCATTATAACCATGTACGCTTGGAGGAATAGCGAAGGTAAAATTAGACTTTAAATGTGGCATCTCACAGTCCAGAAATTTGAATAATCTGGTCCTTGGTTTTGGCACAGAACGTCTAGATAATATGAAATTTCTCATAACCAATAATGGGAGCTCTAATTACATGTAAATTTTACAAATGGATTAAAAGTCAGCTGTATATTGAAACACACGTTATGGTTGAGGCCCCATGGCGCGTTTCAATTGAGGCCCTGTGGAGCTAATCAGGGTGCAGAAAATTCTTGCTGAGAAATACTCGGATATTAGAAGCTGCGGGCCGTTTGATCACTAATGCAAAGGCATTTTCACTTCTCAATTCCCACAATCAGTGACCTCAAACTAGCTTGAAATCTCCTTGCATGAAACAACGTTATAAGATCCCGCTTTCCTTGAATACCAGACCAAGATTAGATATAAACAATGTGACTTGGTGCTCTGCTCTGTACGTAAATAAAATATGCATTGCTTAACTCAATTACTAACATCTGTAAAAATATTTATGAGCTTACTCTTCTGTTTCGGATTAGAGGAGTGAGGGAAGTCTTATATTTCACATCTGTGGTTAAGACTGAACACTGTAAAGAGCGGATCATCAGGTACAGTAAATATCCAGTTTAATTGCTACGCTCACTCTATCTTTCGTTTCAACTAAAACGCGTCTCCGCGAAAACAAGTGCTTAGACTTCATGCCATTTTCATGCTGGTATGGAAAGAATATCCATGTGTGTCTTATTCTACAAAAGAGAACATGATGTGTCCTTTTCAATGTAACACTCCTTAAAAATAAAATATAGGATGAGTTGTGCTCCTCTGTCAATTGCTCACCTGCGTGTGCAATGCATCTGGTGCAATCAGAGGGGTCTCCCGTCCCCCGACATTTGTAAGGGTATGTGCACACACACTAATTACATCCGTAATTGACGGACGTATTTCGGCCGCAAGTACCGGACCGAACACAGTGCAGGGAGCCGGGCTCCTAGCATCATACTTATGTACGACGCTAGGAGTCCCTGCCTCGCTGCAGGACAACTGTCTCGTACTGAAAACATGATTACAGTACGGGACAGTTGTCCCGCAGCGAGGCAGGGACTCCTAGCATCGTACATAAGTATGATGCTAGGAGCCCGGCTCCCTGCACTGTGTTCGGTCCGGTACTTGCGGCCGAAATACGTCCGTCAATTACGGACGTAATTAGTTTGTGTGCACATACCCATAGGCTGTCTGAATTACTTTTTCTATGTTCCCTTTATTTCTTTAGTCCCTTATTTCCAAGAGATGCCAATTCGTTTTGGAAGCTGCCTCTACTTTTTTTCCCTTTAAATCTACCACAGTTTACAGGTCCTCTAAACTAGGAATTCTCAACCTTTTTCTACTGGGGCCTCACCAGCCAGAACATGGTGATGTCTGTGCTTTACCAGTGGTTACGCCAATTTAGTCATGCATAAGAGCGCCCGTTTGCTTATTCAGCACCTAAATATCTGGACATTTTATTTCTGGAATGGCACCAGTATTGGCACTGGGAGAAACCGGTACAGACATTCACATAAAGGCAATCTTTTACAGAAGAACCATTTGTCTTTAAGTCATTATCTACACTTTACAACCCTAAAAAGCTAAGAACGAGCAAAATAGCAATGTAAACCAGTACAAGCTGGCAGAACAGAACCGCTATAGATTTCTGCCTTGGTCTCAAGAACTAAAGCTAAAGAGTTAGTACATATCTGGACATGTTCACAGGAACTCTATTTATTCACACAGCTGTATTTGGAACTAAAAAAGCCTGGTAGGTTCTGCCAATATGAATGTATATATTACTATTCCAGGCCTAAATTTAGATACCAGGCACAGAACACGAAGGAAAACATGCTGTGACTGAGGCTTAACCACTTTCAAGCCAAATGTTGTAGTTTACTAGTGGATCTGTATTACTTTCCAGTAAAAATAACTCACCCCACATAGTCCATTTTACTCTGGACAATGCCTTGGACAATGAATGTAGTTTAGCAATGTCAAAAAGTTAAATGGTTTAAACGTAAAATATAATCATGTATATTGTGGTGGGAAGTATATAAAAGTTTGTTGCGACATAATAAGGGCTAGACAATGTGAATAATGATGAATATTGGAAGAAAATCTACGAGCCACATGAATGAGAGCACATTTCTCCAAGAGAAAATTCAGTGAAAGTGTAGTAAAAGAGAAAAAAACAAAACGAAATTAGCTATCTTTAGAAAATATGAACAGCACATGTTTCAAATAAAGACATTTGGCAGCAGACGGCAGCCCACAACCTGGGGATTTCCTTTCTCTGATGATCCAGCATGCTGTGCAATACATGATATCTGAAAAATTAGCCCATACAGCCTGAAAGGGTTAATTGTAGGTGACAAAAATCCAAGTTATGGCAAGATATATATATATATATGTATATATATATATATATATATATATATATATATATATATATATAATTGTATTTTTCAATATTTACAGTGTAAGCTAATGAAGAATCTGCAAGGTCGAGAAGACCCAGATGTAAGTGGAAGAAATCTGAAGTGGAAACATTTAAGGTCAGCCCTAGTTCATGATGTGCTCAAACAGCGCTCAAAAACTGGACAGCAATAGAGCAGTTCTCCATGGTTTACACTGACCAAAAATAACAAGAAACCACATAAGAAATAAACACTACTGCCCACTTGGGGAAAAAGGTAACCAACCCAGGCTATGTTTCCACTAAACTGGTGAGCAGGTCCCATTCTATTTAAAAAAAACTTATAATAAGCATACCCTTGTAAATATACATTTTTGAGTTTTTCTCTGCTGCCAGGTTGTTAATAGTTCAATGCATAAGTTTCTTAAGACCTGGTTTTCAAGGGTCAATGATCAGTTGAGCGAACCTTCGTACGACCGCTTGTTCCCGATCATTGTCCTGTATAAACAGGGCATCGATCAGCCGATGAACGATCAAACACTCGTTCATCGGCTAATCTCATCTTTTGTGCAAACCAAAAAATGGTCGCCAGCACATATGCCTGTGCAAACATGGAGACGTGCTGACGACACGATGCAAATGCACAGGGGTGAACGTAATGATCATTTGTCCCCATACATTATTGACCATTGCTTCTTTTGTATGGCGCTAACGAGCGCCGTGCTGTTTCGGTGATCGGTGCTCATTTTCATGGCCAGTATCGGGATGTCTAAAAGGACCTTTAGTTATATCGGTTTCAGAAAAAACGGAGAGACCCCAAAAATGGTTGTCATTACACCTCCAAAAGCGACAGGGTTGGCTTTCTCAGATACCTGCACGGCTACTATGTATATATACATCCCCACTCCAGTATTCCTGCAAAACTAGGCAGGTTTGCAATTTAGAACTCTAAACGGTAGGTGACAATCTCCTGAAAGTCATAATGGTAGCCATACTGGCATCAAAAAGTTTTTCTTTAATAGCTTGACTGAAGATAACAACTCTACTATATATATATATATATATATATATATATATATATATATATATATATATATATATAAACATTTATTTTATTGTTTTTACAAAAAACCCTATGGCCAGATTCACACATGCAGTTTTTGATGCAGTACCGAAAAGGCAGGAGTGGGTCATAAAGGAAGGAAAAGTATAAAGGTGAGAATGTATTTGTCCTCATATTTGGAGCCATTCATGGCTAAAAATACTGCACATAAAACTACATCTTATATTACAGGTGTGAATCTGACCTTTCAGTCCAACAGAACAGGGTGCCGTCAATTAAATTAATCAACTAGCCTAATCTGTGTGTCAGGCTTAAATTTGTCTAAACTGTGTGTCTGGCTGACCTGATGAGACTATAAGAAAAATATATAGGCAAGGCCACTTTAACCATAGGGCAAATCCCTGGCGCCGACACCACTGTCAGCTGTATCCGCATACTTACTTAGGTTACGGACATAGTTGAAAGTTAATGCGTAGCCATTCTCCCCATTAGATTAGGCCACAGGAGTCTAGCCCTAGGCCAGGCGGCTTAATGCAGTGACGTCATCATGCTGCCTGCGCCGGGCTGCCGACGTCATGTACTCCCAGTGGCCTGACACAGGCAGCGTGATGACTTCACTGCATCACACGACCTGCGCCATGCCACAGACATCCTGTTCTCCCAGTGCAAGCCAGGAAAGACCCCAGCTGCTCTGCTCATCGTGGGAATGTGCTTAGGTGACTATCAGTTGATTGTTTGTTTTTTATTATCAGGGCTACGGCTATTACTGTGGGGAGCACAAAAGGGGTTTATTGCTATGTCGATGCATTATTGCTATGTTTGGGGGTGCAAAAGGGGACATTATTGCTGTGTATGGTGAAATAAAAGGGGGCCATTAGCTGTGTAGGGCACAAAGTGGGCATTATTACTATGTAGAGGGCACAAAGGGAAGCACTTTTACCGTCTAGGGTGCTTTTACTGTTTGGGTCAATATCTATCTGACACTATAGTTTTCAGGGGTACTAATTGTCCAGCACTATTATTTTGGGGTTACTATCTGTTTAGCACTAGTATTTTTGGGGTAACTTAGATTTCTGGGCAACAAACTCTCCAGAGATGAGTTGTGGCTGGATAGAGAAGAAAAGTAAAAGACCCCGATCAGAAAAGATGTCACCTGTGAGTCAAAACCTTTCCCAATTATGTGTTTAAAAAAAATGTCTCTAAACAGCTATAATTGTTTTTATGATCTTAGACTGTATGTTTACATTATTCATAATAGTCAGGTTATAAACAAAGATAGAAAACCACCAAGTAAGGTCAACCTTTTGTATGTACAAAACCCAAATGATCAGGAAAAAGACTAAAAGTTCACATTACTTTTATTTATCAAACGCCATCATCTGCTCTTCTACCTCATAGAGGCCTTGTCCAATTTATGTCTAGCATGGTAAGATTCCTTCCTAGCTCCTCCTGGCAATCACATGTAGACCACAGGATCAACATTCTTCATTGTTTTATTATTGTCAGTAACCCTCTATGTAGACAACTGTCATGTTATCTACTGTAGACTAATATCCTTGGTGCATTACCGGAGGATTAGGAGTCCTTCAGCAATCTACATAATATATGGAAACTTCACACTTTTGTTAGATCCAATCAATTAGTGGAGATGATAAGCAATAAATAACTAGGATTTATAAGCTACATTTGGAAAACTATAAATAAGTTCATCTACAGATAGAACCACACTTCAGATAAGATAAATCCTCGGAGGCGATAGAATGTATGTTATTGTAAGTGAAATGTTAGCAATCTGTCAACAAGCATAGAAAGCTGCTCTTCTCATTGGGAGATCATGAGTGCAGTATATAATGCTTGTTGATCATTTGAGTTATCTCTTGAAAATTCTCTTGTGTTTTATGTACTTTTTGGTAATTTCAGGAGTATGCAAGAACAATGACTGTATGACCGACTTCAAATGGACATAAAATTCCCACATTTTAATGTCTATATTACTGCAAGACCCCTGTGTCAAACTTAGATTATTATTAAGTTCTATGATGATCGAAGTTTAGTTCAGTAAAACTGTGGGGTGTCCAGGTCTTGCGGCCGTAATATGGGCATTAAAACCGGCCTGAGGGTGCATAACTTACATATTTTCTTGTGGCAAAGTAATTTGTTTAATAATACAAATCTATTAAAAAATATTAAACACTCCAGTCTCCTTATTGGTTCTTGATAAAAGTTGATTTGACTTTTTGGAACAACTTAAAGATTTGATTTTTCCCTTAAATATTCTTTAAAGTGAATGTCTGGTTTAGAAAATGAATTTTTGAAAAAAACTATTAGAGTTTTGAGTTAATAGATGGAGGTGCCCTATTCAGGACCTTCATCTAATTAGACGGGAGAAGAGAAGCTGTGGAAAGTCACTACAAAAAACTGGAGGACATAGCAGATCCATTACTTGGACAGCCTACTAATTTCAATGGGCACTGTATAATGATTAATGTCCCATGTGGTGGTGATGGTAATTGAACCCTTGCTGCCTGATTTCTCTGATCTAATTAGATTTGATCATGAGGTGTCCTAGCAGCAGAACAGCCTGTGATAGGCATATTGTGGGGGGATTTTACTAGCAAAACAAGATTGTACAAAGTGGTTGTTTAAAGTGATTCCAAGGGTGACATGCTGCTTTAAACAATATATATATTAGCCAAAACATATTTTTCTAAACTTGGTGTTTAATCATGAATACAATTATAAAATCTTAAAGGGGTTTTCCCAGAATCCTAAATTATTACCTATCCACAGGAAAGGTGATAATTTTCTGATTGCGAGGGTCCCTCTGCTAGGACCCCCACTGATCGTAAGAATGGAGGTATCAAACCCCCCATTCCTGGAGCGGCGGTTCAGCATGCGCGCTACCGCTCTATTTAAAGTCTTAAAGGGACTCGGGACACAGGATCCACCTATAATCAATCACATCTAGGTTCATCAACTTAGATGTGATTGATATTAGGTGGATCCTGTGTGTCAGAGACACACAGGTCCCGCTCTCAGCTAAGCCATCAGATCAGCTGAACTGACGGAATGAGCTGAGAGAGAACGGTACAGCTTCTATGTACCCAGGATACAAAGAAGCTTTATTGTAAAAATTAGAAACATTTTTTATAAAAGTTCATTTAAAAAAAGTGCTTAGAATCACAAAACACATTAATTTAGTTATATTAATAATAATAATAAAAAAATATTCAAAGGTTTCCATTGACTTGAATGTTTCGTTATGTAAAACATAATCTCCAAATACTGGATACAGTGTATTAAAAAGCACGTGCAGTTTCCCAGATTTGTTATATTTATAGAAATTTTCTCTACAAATTTTAAAAACGTATCATTATAATAGTAAGAAACATACCAGGATTTCCAGGCTGCCCATGATATTGTTCGCCCTGATAACCCAGTTGACTGATTTTCTACACTTGAGGATAAGAACAAGATTCTTGAAAACATTGGCATGGGGATTGCGTGGACTGATGTCAATATTTATGTCGACCTGAAATGAACTATATAAGGAAAATAAAGTCAGTGTATTGTGATCCAGTATCTACTAAACCAATTAAATATTCAGATTTTCGCCAAAGAACAAACATGTGCAAAGCAGACTGTTCTAACAAAAACTTGACACATATCTATTAATCTATTGAATGATAACAGACTGACATGTAGTTGGGTTAGAAAATACTCAGTGATGCTCGGAGCCAAGGACTGAAATGCTCACTGATGCTTCGGAATGTGGATGAGAAGTTCTACCATCGGTCACAAGGTAAGAAGTTCAAAGACAAAGACGTTTAGTCAAGAATTGTTGTCTATGTGATACAATACGTAAATAGGTAGACAACACAAGAAATATAATTTGCTACATGCCGGTAGGAACTTACAGATGGAGTGGACTTTTTCCTCCAATTTCAAGAGGAACCACATCCACCCATTTATGTGTACAGATAACATTTGATAATCATTATAAATGGTAATTATTAAGTTTTGGTGGCCAAGAATTTTTGTTTTAAATTACTGTAATAAATACGTTCAGCTTTAGGGAAACTTTGAAGTCCTGGCACCCAAAACTGTCATTAAACACAGAGAAAGGCACATTTTAATCCATGGTAACTTAAACAAATATTGAAGGAATCTTATTTAAAGCACAGAAAAACCAAAAAGACTATAATACTAGAGACTAAAAATATACTGGGTGTTTCATGTACCAAGGCGACCAGCTGCCTGGTACCTCCAATTTCACTTTCAACGGCAATTAGAATTTGGCAATGTAATATGTTCTGGAAATTTAAAACATATGTTATACATGGACTATCTTGATGCCATCAATTCATTAATTCAACTTATACTGTACAAAATAAAGAATGTGTGTGTTAAAATGATATCAAATAAAAATGTATATGCATCAACAAACGACATACAATAAGTCAGACATTTTTGTGCGCATGAGAATACTTTATATCTTATCATTTCTAAAATGATGATTTCCATTACTTTTTTTTTCCCCCATCAAAAATCTTACGGACCAGGGGCAGACAATGTAGAGGGGCCCTGTGCAAGAATACAAACAGCTCCATTGCTCTCCACATCCTAATATAATGAGAGTGAGGGAGATTCTCCGAGATATGTATAAAATCCCTCACTAGTGCACTTAACACAGTCTCTTGTATGCAGCTTAGTAGTCAGTGGGACGCAGAGTTATTTATCTTATCAGTATTGGGCCCTCTTGCCCCACTGGGCCCCTGTTGAGCTGCACAGGTTACACATTTGAAATGTCCACCCCAGGTATAAACAGTAATATTAAATAATTACAATGCTGGTATGTAGGCAAAACATGGATACATTCTATATACCATGATCAAATGTCTTCCTGGCAGCTGATACCTAAACACTGAAGTTTAAGAAAAGTCCCCCACAACATCCTGAAGGACTGGAAGTGAGTAGTGAGAAAATTATTTAAACTTCTACTAGGACAG
The DNA here is from genome assembly GCF_050947455.1 of Rhinoderma darwinii. NCBI lineage: Eukaryota > Metazoa > Chordata > Amphibia > Anura > Rhinodermatidae > Rhinoderma > Rhinoderma darwinii. The sequence continues at coordinate 39,986,650 of NC_134693.1, read as the reverse complement.
GGATGGATAATATACTGTAGAATTTCAGAGCCAGTTTCAGGCTGAAATAGTCACATGGACTACAGCGTCATAATAGGAGGCCGGGCTGTACTCAAAATAGAGGGATGTGGTGCCATGACAACACCCGGTTGGTAAGTATAAACTTTTTTTTTTTTCCTGCAGTATTTCCGCAGTGGACATTCCGCCTGGATAACTGCACCACAATTTAGTTCAGTTTTTCGGTGGAATTTCCAGGACAGATACGCCGTGTAATTTTACACGGCATATCTTCCCTGTGTGTCCCTACCCTAAGTGTTTGTCACATTTCTAAAATCACCAGATCCAACGTTATCTTTATTTAAATTACTTCTAGGGTTCCAGGCTTTATATAATTCGAGCACACAAAAAAGTCCCCTGCACTGCGTAAATTACCAGAGAGCCACAAAAATAACTTTACCTGTATGGTTTGGCACTGGGAGAATCCAACTCAATGATGTAAACCAATCTGTCTTTCTCTGATCCTAATACACAGCTCTCGGAAGACCGAGGTTCGAGATAACGACCAAGATAATTCAGAGAAATAAAGTTCTTGTGTATGTTACAAGTTGCAGGAAAGGTATTATCTAAAACAAAACATATATATTTCAGTTTATTGTGTTGATTTTTTGTGGGTCTAGAAAAGTTGAGCTAAAAAATAGCTGAGAATGGTGAGAAAAAGTCCAGTGTATACTCCTTTATAAACCATTGCATAAAACCAACATATAAGGTTTAGCAACCTTGGCAAACACTTTGATGTAATTTTCTTGCACTGATCCTGATATACTACATGTATTATAGCTTTTTTCTCATCGACAGCTGAATTCTCAATTATGCAGGCTGCTGGTGAAGTGCATTCTCGGAAGTGTTATATTTCTCCAGCCATTGTAAAGTGATCTGATATGGGAAAAACACATTCTCCAAGACTGAAGTGCAACACTGGGTATTGCATTATAGGGTTTACGCTCAGATGTAGGGGCGTGTCTGTCTACACACCGTTGACTGATTATGGTAACAATCAGTAGACTTGTCACTTCTGGACTTTAACACATGCATAACATATTTAATGGTGGTGAGAAGCATAGACATATATTGTGGACAAAATGTACAATAATAATAATGCATAGTAGTAATAATAATAATAATAATAATAATAATAATAATAATGCATCCTACCTTCACCCACTTTGATGTCAATGTAATTAGTCATTTTCATTTCTGTAAAAGACGTGACAGCCCCATAATTCTTTGTGGTCCATTGTAACAGGCGCTCATTTTCAGGAGGAAGGAGCTTTTCTTCTGTCTGTGTTTTCAGGGAGAGGCTTCCTGTCTCATAGTGAACTGTAGAGCCTTCTGATACCTAGTGGGACAATAAATCATGATTTCTCTTCATGAAGTGCTTCAACGTGACCATATATTACTGCACAACTATAAAAAAAAACAGTTACCAAGGAAAAACAGCTCTTTTATTGGTAATTCCTAAAGCCTAAAGCTGGCCATAGACATGATAGCCAACTTCCCGATTGCCATGCACATTTGGCTCAGCTGAATTTACATGCTATTTGTAGGTTGAATGAGGAAAACCGGCTGCCATACACATGACACCCCTTATTTCTGGGGATTGCAGTTGTTCCATTCAAAACCCTCCTTATTACGGTTGTGCGGGTGAGGAGGTATGGGGGACTCGAGCCCCCTATTCTAGTAATTGTAGGGGTCCCAGCTGTGGGGTCCAGAGCAATCAAACATTTATTACTTCCTGTGAATAGGTGATATATGAATATGGAGGGGAAAATTATTTTATATTCACTTTTGCAGCCATTTTCTATAGCTCTAATGCATCTATAACACAAAATTAAGCTGAAAAAAATAGTTCTAAGACTTGTTGTTCATGCACCAATATGTCTGCTCTTTAGTGTTTGGACCCTTAGTATGCTAGATAATTGGGTGTAGTCTGGCGCTAAGACTCTGTTTACTGTCGTACATACCATGGAGGGAGACCATGCAGCTGCTATGAGGTCTTTGGAGAGAGGGGGCCGAGTCCTGGTTGGTCCCCTCCACTTTACTATTAGGTGGGGAGATATGAAGGACCAGAGGAACTGCATTGTGAGAAAACAACATGGGGCGGGAAATTGGCTCAGGGGGCATGTAAATGTGGTGGAGGGGAAGGCTAAAACCAGGTTCTTCTTATCTGGTTGGTTAAACCCTGCACTATAATGGGGTGCCCAATTTGATCTCTCCTATGGGCCTCCCTCTCTTATGTGTACTTCTTTATATAATTTCATTACAGCAATTATGAATCGAGATTGAAATAGGGTTTACTATAAGCAGTTTAATATATAATAATATATGTTGACAGGGCTGGGTCTAAAAAGACGGTTGCAGAAGAAATTTTCTGCCTGATTCCTTTCATTTCTTTACACTGGGTATGGAGTACATGAAACATTATACAAAATATACTAAGGCTTCTGGACTTCTGCCCAAAAGATGCGGACAGCTGAGATATCTCAGAAAACCCATCATTGTTTGTTTCAGACTAGAGTGAATTATAATGTGGATGAATAGCACAGCAGGAAGAGATTACATGTTTTCTGCCCAAGAAAAGGTGAGATGGACAATTCTCCAATGTGCCTACACAGCTATCTGACGAGATGTGCCAACGTTACTTTCATATGCTCAAATGATCAAGCAGGAAGACTTATGGCAATATGATGCCCTTTTGTTTGGATTTTATCTATATACAATGACCGGTGCACACACCTTGGCAGATTTCCGGGCATAGTATAATTAAACAAAGGTTGCTATAAAAAGTCACTTCTAATAGAAAGAATGACATCTTTCAAGGGTCATTAGAAAATCAGAAGTTTTATCGATTAGCATAGGATAGAAAATGGATAAAAACACAGCCTATAAAGTGCACACATGCAGAAATCAGTTTTTAAAAGGGTTGTCTGGGCATGGGACGGTTTTTCATACAGATGACATATCCACAGGATTGGTGTGGGTCCGACCCAGCTGTTCCGGCTGCCTCCGGCACCGGAAGTTATGCATTGGTCGATGCTGGCAGCAGTGTAAAGCAGCCGTACTGCAGCTCTGCTCCTATTCCCATAGAAGTTAATGGAACGAACAAGGGGATATGCCATAAATGTCTAAGATGGGAATAACACTTTAAAGGGGGTTTCCGGTTTAATTTAAATAAAGCTTAATAAATGTATAAATGAAAAGTTATAGAATTTTCTAATATACTTTGTGTTTTAATTCCTCACCATTTTCATATTAGTTTGCTTTCTGTGAATGAGAACACTCTAAACCGGTTTATACCTAGTCCTACTCTCTGGTGAGAACTGAATACAACTTTACCGAGTCTAGGCAATGCTCTGTAAACTAAACAACTTGGACTATAAACTGATACATTGTAGCAATCTACGAGGAAGTTTTGCGTAGCTGGTGCTGATGTATTTAGCTCAGAGAGCATTGTCTAATCAGGTTAAGCCAGAGACAAATAGGTTATAGAAGATCTGTCACTAGTCACTAGTTTATTAACGTCCTATCTCCTAACTAATCTAATAGGTGCTACAATGCTGATAACCACAGTGTAATTACTATTATTTTTTTCATTATTTGCAAAGTTATGATCATTTTTCTAAATATGCTAATTTGGCTCTAATAGCCAAACAGGAGGTGACTCTTACTTTTCACTCTGGACGGTGTAATGTTTTCTCTATGACTCTGTCCAATCAGCGTTATACAGTTCTCCTCTTCCCAGCCGAGCAACACAGCGTGATTATATAGTATACAGCTTCCATTCTTGACTGTGTTTTCAACTTGTGATATTTCTGGTTGTTTCACAGCTAGAACTGCGATTATATTGCCATATGAATGATTAGAATCTCTTAGAAGAACTGTTCTAGGTGGTCCACAGCCCGAGATATGGCTATATGAAGTGAAGGCTGCAAAGTATCCCATTGTATCGGCATGCAGTTGGATGCGTCACTAATAGACTCCCATTATTTTTTTTTTTTACTGTATCAATCTGTATAGAATAGTTTAGTCTACTATGCTATTTTATGGGGGGTGAATGGGCACCTATGGAGATGTTCAGCGTATACACCAGGAGTTTTCCCGGCACATATGCTGAATGTAGGTCTGTGAATGGGATGTGAAAAGGTCTTTAGAGACATATCTAATTCTAATGGGATTATTTGTTTACATATAACTAATTATAATATTCTACTTTTATGGATGTCTTCGTAGATTCTCCAACCTAATCACACAGTCATTAGTGATGAAAAACATTGTCTACGCAGCTGTGATCTGACCCCAATTGTGATTATTAAACATCTTCATAAAAATCAAGTTGTACCAACAGAAATATATTTATCCACCAGAAGAGTTATGTCTCTGGATCTGCTGTTAAAAACAGTCTGAAACCATAACAACAAATCTAAACCATTCCTAAAACTAAATGCCAGTCTACGCTGGAACACTCTAATCATGCAGGGAATGCTCGATGGCAGTGCTTAATATGAGGATGGATTGTACAAGGCAGAGGCATTATTAAACACCCCCAAAAGGATAAAACATATGCCCTCTTCCAGTTATCCTATGCCATTTTACAGAAGACATGGGAGGACTTAAAGGGGTATTCCCATCACATACATTTATGGCATATCCACAGAACATGCCCCTATGTCAAGAAAGGGGGTCCCCAGCCCCCATCCCGTCTGGTGAGTTGACTGCCGGCCACCGAATAAATGGTGAGGTAGTTGCGAATATGCGCGACTCTCTCTATTTACTTCTATTGGAGTTACAGAAAAAGTTGAGCAAACCTGCCCTTTTAAAGGGTCGTCTTAGATCAGGAAAACAGGATCTGCTTTATTCCCCAAAAACAACGCCACTCTTGTCCATGGGACGCAATTTATATTGCAGCTCAGCTAAATTAAACTGAATGGGTCTGAACTAAAGTAATACCAGATGCAGGATTGGCGCAGTTTATAGCACAAAAAAACAAAACAAAAAAATAGAAGTTTTTTTTTTCCCTAATCTAGAAAAGGAGTTATTTCAGTAACTGGGGAGGAGGAGTAGGCATGGGAAATAGATCAAGTCAGGATCATGCCCTGATAACCAGTCAGTTGGATATATTCCACTAAATAATTCCAAGGATAAAAAGGGCAAGGATGGGGAATATAAATGGTCACAGATAGGGGGAGCCCTTCTGATAACTACATTATATTAGAGATTTGCTATCATTAAGCAATGCCAGATTATATTCTTAAAATTGTGGCAAATGGAAAACTTTATTTTAACACTGTCATTTGGATTCTTCCCCATATCAGTTTAGCAGAATTAAGTTTGACACTGTTCCTCACTGTGAATGAAGGAAAAAAAAAAAGTGATGGGTAACAAAATGTAAACAATATAAAAAAAAATTCTTCACTGCTTTTCATAACTTTCTATGTAATGCTTTCCCGGAAAACTGATCTCATACTTTTATGTGTCTGATTTATGTAATGTATTTATTTGTTACCAATGACTTGAGTCTCTAAATCCCCTTTTTCTTCTGAAAGTGACCTGATTTGACCACAGGACTCTCAAAAAATCTAACAGCACAAATACAATAAAAGGGAGGGTGCATTTTTTTTTCTTTTTTTAACAGTTCAGCGGAACCAGTAAAACAGATGTGAGTAGAGGCTGGGCCAAACTGTAAGTCTGCCATCATGGAACCAATGTTGTTGTGATCTGCTTACGGGCTGCATTATATTTTTGACCAGACTTGCATTTCTTATTTGAAATTTTGGCTTTGGAAATGGTAATAGAAAAGTAAGGCGTTCTGCTTCATCTGTCAATTCTATAAACTTTATTGCAGCAGCTTAAGGTGATGGCAGAACACCAAAGCCTGTTATTACTGGATGTGAGTCAACCACCTGGCTCAAAAACAAAATGAAAAATTTTTTTTTTTACTTTGTTTGCACACCTGCCATTGAGGAATAATGATGTCGTATTACTAGAAGTTAAGTGGGTTACAAATATATTCAGTACAGTGCAAAAAAGTCTATGCCTATACTCTATGCCTATACTATATGCTTAGTAGAATTCATGCTGAAGCCAAGTGTCTGGAACTCCTGCTGATCTGTTAAATATCCTATGCCAGATTACCAGGAAGTCATTTGATGGTCCGGCATTTCTAAGTAAAGACATAGAACCTAAGAAAAGAGTTCAGAAGTTTAAAATTGTCTTAAATATTTATGGAACATCCCAAGGATACACCTCCCTCCGCAGGGATGGTGGAGGTGGCCACTCTTGCACAGTTTGGGAGCTACAGAAAGAGCCGAACGTTGCTATGCCAGTCTCATTTAGTATCTCCCATGGATTCAATGGAGAGAGCCATGTGCCAAAGTGACTGCTTTGAATTGGCGAGTGGCCCAGAGGTGGGACCCTCACTTATCAGGGGTAAGATGGGACTACCCTATTAGGGTACAAAGACACATCAGACCCCATATGGCCCCATAATAACAAGCCATTAAATAAGACTGTGTATGCGCAATCTGACTGCGGTAACCCACAAACCGCACAATAATAAAGAAGGAATGGGCAACAAAATCCAACATGCCTGACCAAATTTTTCAATGTTTATCTGCTGGGTGATAGACCTTGTGAATGATCGTCTGTGTAAAATTTCTAACCAACTGTTATCGGTAACAATAGTCATTGACCATTCCAAACAATTCTATGTGTACAGGCAACTTTTGAACATCGTAAAAATGTGACATGGGCTTGAGATGAGCTCACGCCGCCATATAGTAATCTGTGAACCTGCAACTCTGACTACTGCAACAAGGAATTGTGGCGAAAAACAAACCATGACAAAAATTAGCTCATGTGAACACAGCCTTAAGGCCCCATAAACACAGCCCTAAAAATCGTCCATAATTGCGGACTGCAATTACGGTCCGCAATCACAGACCCATTCACTTCTATTGTCCACGGACACCTTCCCGTTTATTTACGGGAAGGTGTCCGGGCCTAGAAGTGTACCGCAAAAGATAGGACATGTCTTTGTATGGGAGCATGGGCCGAGAATGCGGGCGGCTGTGCCTGCAATCGCGGTGTGTGATTATGGGCAAAGCCGTGTGCATGGGGCCTTAGGCTGGAATCACACATGCTGGTTCTGTGGCAGTTTTTAGCCAAATACAGGACTGAATACAAAAGACAGCAGACATATCAGTCATTCTTTTATACATTTTGTTCTTTTTGGATACACACTTGTTTGGCTAAGCCTAGCAGTCACACAAGGACATGTGTATGTGGTAAGTTAAAAGGGTATTCCCATCTTATAAAGAGATGGCATATCCCTTGGATATGTTTTCATTTTATGATTATTAGGGTCTGACCTCTGGGACCCTTACTGATCCTGAAAATGAAGAAGCCACAGTGCTGATTTAGTCCTGTGTTTTCCCTGCACAACGACGTTCTTGGCCACCTGGCTGGGCAGGGAACTGCAGCTGGCACCATTCGCTTGGTGCCGTGCTGCAGTTCCGTGCACAATGAGTGGCCGGGATGCCGCTGTGTAGGGAAAAACAGTAAAATCGGAACATCTCTATGCTTCTGATATTTTTACAGTATAAATCTCTGTATCCTTGGTTGTTAAGACAGCTGTGTTTACTCAGGAAACCATTTATTAGTTTTATCTGCCCGCTCACTGGATGCTGCAGCTCGCAACTTCAGTGTAGATTATATTTAACCATTTACAGCTCCAATCATAAAAAATAAAAAAAACGAAAAATAAAGATCTTCATAACAGTGTACAGGACAGTGTCCCCAATCTTATCCCAGGCTTCTGAGCAGAAACGGAAAATGTAATTTTTGGATGACAGGTGTCATCTCCGACCCCAACAATGTTACCTACCACAATGATTAGATGGGGTTGGATGTTTCTTCTTTCCTGCTTCCACTTCAACAGCGTTGTCAGGATCAGCCAGATCATTTGTCATACAGCAATACTGCCTCTGCTGGACACTACAGGATGCAGCAGATGGAGTATTTCTTTATACAGATGACTGGACAGATCATGGCACCAGAGCAATTTCTAGTTGTTACTAAATCATCCCTGGTCTATCACTTCATGAAACTTGATGGTGCTGAAATTTGGACTATTTACCTATTTCAGCACAATTAAGGTATGTTCATTGCAAATCTACGTCAAAATCATCATGTGTTACATTTGCGCACCGTTCCATTAAATAGTTGACTCATCACAGGAAACCCCCTTTAATATTGAGCTAATGCAGTTGCAGTCATCATTTCCCATACAGCACCCACTGCAGGGGAAATGTAGTATTACATGGCGTCCATTCACATAATTGGCATCCATGAAAAACGTGTGGCCCAAGTCCACAAGAGCGAAAGCGAAAGAGTGAGGTCCCAGGCAGAGGAACCCTCTCAATGACATTCATATGCCTAATAGGGAACATGATCAGGGAAGGTTCTGATTGGACAGACAAACCCTAGAAAAACTAGTAATGTTTGTATCCGTATCTGCTGAAATATGGTTAAAAATACAATTTTGTGTCACCGGTGATCAAAGGTGACAACAAGCTGTATATAATAACTGTGTTCTTTACATTACAGTCAAGAGAGTGCACAAAAAAAACCAATTCAGTCATAGGATGCAATCTACAATCTGGATTGGGAATTTCGGTGACTATCACCTGTCACCCATTAAAGTACAACATCTGGTCCCTCTTTGCAGATGACACTTACATTCCTGCTTGGAATCCATCATGGATTTAATGGTGTTCATGAAGAAATAGAAAGACTTGTGTTCAATAACTGAAACAAGAAAAACATTGGACTGTCCCTGTGACCTGTGATCATTTTCAACGTCCTGGAAACTATTTTTACAAACGTCAGGAGTGAGTGATACTATTTGGAAAAATGACCATTTAGCAATGTACCACATATGTTATCCATTGCAAAGCTTTAGCTACTTCTTGTAAAGATAACCTTGCGATATGTGCTGCCAATGCTGAATTTGATTTCACCCTAATATATGACAGATGATGAAAGAATCAACACATTATTGGATCGCAGTGGAAAGGATGTGAAGGAAAGACCTGGCTACAAAATCGTATTTCAGTTCTTGGAGATGGAGCTCAAGGGTATGTTCACACTGGGTAGAATAGCTGCGGATTTTCCGGAACGGATTTCAGAACATCAACAGCATATTACAGTAGCAGCAAAGTAAATGTGATTTTAACAAATGTCTTCCACCCGCTGTGGAAAAAAATCTGCTGAGAAAACGTGCATAAATTGATCGTGGCGTGTTTTTTTTTAATCCGCAGCATGTCAATTTATGCTGCGGAATCATTGCACTTTTGTCGCATTTTTTTCCTATTGAGTTCAATGGGGAAGTAAAAAAAAGCAACAGATAGCAATTGTGGCGAAAAAGCGGCAATTCCGCTGCGAAAATCGCAAATCTGAAGTCTACATTTAATTTAAAAAGTCTATACTTATTCTGACTCCATGACCAGGCTGTAAGTTGTAGGGCCCTTGAGACAATCTCACTGTATATGTCTGTATTGAACCGGTACTTACACCAAGACACTGTCAGATAGCGTCAACTCAGCTGAAGAGGCACGTGGGAAGTTTCCAGAGAAGTTTATTTTCAGGCTGAAATACTTGTAAGGTACACAAACCAGCAGGTGAAAAGATGATATTTTGCCAGAGTTGAGCAGGAGATGACTACACAGTATGGGAACCATGAGGAAAGACAACTAAGCACAGAAAGAAGGGAGGAGCTATTACCTCAGAGCCTAGCTACAGGGAGATAGCAGGGACAAACTAAATAAAGCAAAGCAACTGCAATAGGAGCATATAACATAACATGACAGTGAATAGAAACCTAAGTCGAGGGACATGACACTCCCCGTCTGAAATCTTTAGATTTCACAATAAAATCAAACTTGAAAGAATGTCCTTGAATAATGTCCAGTAGTGGATCCTGGAACCTGAAAGACAAAAGGAACATGCAAACAATGACAATAGTTATAGTCCAAGTCTGTTGCCGATAGTCCACAACAGTAGGTATCCGCTTGTACAAGTTCCAAGTAAGAAACCCATCTTCGGATCGGGGAAGCCGCAACTTGCCAATACTTCCACCAACCCACTGTATATTCCAAATGGTAAGGTGTTCCAAATATAACACAGCTAGCAGCCAGCTGGGGGCTGTGTCCTTTATGTGCCTTCTTTCTTTGGAAGAAGAAGCACTAGTTCAGTGATTGGGCGGAAGAAAACTCGCACTGAGCCTCCTTTGGTCACCTTGACCTCTACCTTTCGAGTCTTTCCATCATCACTAGGCATAACCTTGGTAACAAGACCCATTGGCCATTCATTGCGATGGGCTTCCTTATCCTTTAGAAGAACAAGGTCACCTTCCTGGAGGTTAGGTCTCGACGTCTGCCATTTGTAACGGCTTTGAAGTATGTGCAAATACTCTGTCTTCCAGCGGTGCCAGAACACGTTGGACAGGTATTGTACCTGTTTCCATTGGCGTCGGTAAATGTCGCTGTGGTCAAAGATTCCCGGAGGGATTGCAGCAGTCCCGATCTTCTGGGTAAGAAGCGTAGCTGGGGTAAGAATAACTGGGGAATCAGGGTCCGAGGATACTGGGACTAGTGGCCTTGCATTGATTATGGCGGACACCTCTGCAAGAAAGGTGACCAAGATCTCATGAGTAAGCAAAGACTTGTGATCCAGCAACATGGAGTCAAGGATTTTGCGTGCAATTCCAATCATGCGTTCCCATGATCCTCCCATGTGAGACGAATGTGGAGGGTTAAACACCCATGTGCACCCATTGTTAGACAAGAAATTGTCTAACTGCAGTTCTTTGCTGGCTCCCACGAAGTTAGTGCCGCAGTCAGACCTCAGTTGCTTGACGGGTCCTCGGATAGAGAAGAATCTTCGGAGGGCATTGATGAAGCAAGAAGAATCCATAGACTCAATCACTTCGATGTGTACTGCTCGGATGCTGAGACATGTAAACAGCACAGCCCACCGTTTGCTGTTTGCGACTCCACCACGGGTCCTTCGTGTAACAACTGACCATGGGCCAAAGACATCCACCCCAACATAAGTAAAGGGCGGTTCCGTACTTAGTCGGTCTGCTGGGAGATTTGCCATTTGTTGTTGATGGTGTCTTCCTCTTAACTTATGACACTTGACACATTTATGGAGCACGGAAGAGATGCATCTCTTCATCCCTACGATCCACAAGCCGGCTGACCTGATGGCACCTTCCGTAAACTGTCTGCCTTGGTGCTGCACTCTTTCATGATGGTGTCGGACCAATAGTGTAGCAATATGATGCCGACCTGGTATAATGACAGGATTTTGTTCCTTGCTACTTAGATCAGATCTCACTATACGGCCGCCCACTCTCAGCAATTTGTGATGATCAAGCACTGGATTCAGTTCAAAGAGTGCACTGCTCTTGGAAAGATTGATACCCTTTGTAATATTGTCAATCTCCTGACTGTATACTTCTTGTTGCACACAACGGGTAATGACTTCTTCAGCATGTTCGATGTCTGCGACAGTAGGGTGTTCTTTACAGATATGCCAGCCATGACACTCTGATGTGTCCTTAGCAAAGCAGTGAGCGATATGAATTAGGTGAGCAACAGCTCGCACAATAGATGACCAATTTGAGAAGCGCTCAAAGCGATGTGACTTCAGCTTCAATTTTGGAATTACAGAAGTGAAGAGCGTGGTATTTGTAGGCCTGATTTCCTTGTCAGACTCGGGATCCACCATCTCATAGGTGGTGTTGGTAGGAATTAAACAGGGATCCTCATACAAGAATCTTGGAGGTGACAACCACATGTCACATAGGCCTGCTGCCGGTTCAGGTCTTGTTCCACGATCAGCTGGGTTAAGGTCAGTGGAGATGTACTGCCACTGCCCAGGAGTAGAAAAACTTCTAATGCGTTCTACTCTGTTGCTGACATATACATAGAATTGTTTTGTTTGGTTGTATATATAACCAAGCACAACTTTACTATCTGTGTAGAAAGCAAATGAATCAATTGCAATGTCCATTTCGTTTTTAATAACTTCAGCAATCTCTACTGCTAGCACAGCTGCACAAAGCTCAAGTCTTGGCACAGAGTGTGCAGGTTTTGGGGTTAGTTTGGCCTTACCCAGGACAAATCCACAGTGAGGCTTGTTGGTTCCTGGGATTCTCAGATAGGCTACTGCAGCTATGGCTTCGATAGACGCATCAGAGAAAATGTGTATTTCTCTTCTGATGGCAGCTGAAAGAGAGCTGGGAACGTAACAACGTGAGACTTGGAGTTGTTCTAATATTTTCAGAGACTCCTTCCATATCTTCCACCTTTGTTGTTTCTCAATAGGCAGAGAAGTATCCCAGTCTATGTTCTCGGTGGTAAACTGTCTCAGCAATTTCTTGCCTTGAATGGTGACGGGGGCTATGAAGCCAAGAGGATCATAGATGCTGTTCACAACAGATAAAACTCCTCGCTTGGTAAAAGGTTTGTCACTGGCTGACACTTGGAAGGTGAATGTGTCTTGCTTAATGTCCCACAGCAAACCTAGGCTTCGTTGTATAGGAGGAACATCAGAACCAAGATCGAGGTCTTTCAAGTTGGTTGCATGATCTTCAGAGGGGAACGCTTTCATTACCTTCTGGCTGTTAGAGATAATCTTGTGAAGTCTGAGATTTGCTACAGACAGCATTGCCTGCGTTCTGGTGAGGAGATCGATTGCCTCTTCACTTGTGGGTAAGGATTTAAGTCCATCGTCTACATAGAAGTTCTTCTCAACAAATTGACGAGCATCAGATCCATACCCCTTCTCACCTTCCTGGGCTGTCCTTCTCAATCCATAGATTGCTACAGCAGGAGAGGGGCTGTTGCCGAAGACATGTACCTTCATCCGGTAATCTGTGACCTTGTTGTTGACATCATTGTCTTTGTGCCATAGAAACCTGAGGTAGTTCCTGTTGTCTTCCTTGACAATGAAGCAGTGGAACATTTGCTGGATGTCAGCCATTACTGCAACAGGTTCTTGTCTGAAGCGGATGAGTACTCCTATGAGGTTGTTGTTTAGGTTAGGCCCAGTGAGGAGCAGGTTGTTTAGAGAAACGCCTTCATGCTGAGCGCTGGAATCAAACACCACTCTGATTTGATTAGGCTTGCGAGGGTGATACACGCCAAAGGATGGAAGGTACCAGCATTCTTCTCCTTCCTTTAGTGGTGGTGCAGGTTCTGCATGATCTCTATCAAATATATTTTGCATGAAGTCTACAAAATGTTTTTCCATCTCTGGTTTCCTCTTTAGGGTGCGTTTTAAAGAGGAAAATCTCGAAACTGCTTGCTGTAGATTGTTTGGTAATTTTGGTCTTGGGGAACGGAAAGGCAAAGGTGCTACCCAGCTGTTAGACTCATCCTGAGCAAATTCTTTGTCCATAACCTTGAGAAATTCTTTATCCTCTCTTGCAAGTGCCAACTTATTGTCTTCACTTGTAGAATTGAACACTGTTGCTCCAAGACTGTCATCCCAGGACAGGAATGTGTTCATATTATCTTGGTGGTCAAGCTGCCACTTACTGTTGTTCAGCTTCTCTTTCACCCAGTAATGGTGTGGGCATGGCTGAAAATAAGTGTTGCGACCATTTGGCAAAATGTGAGTTTTAAATGAGGAAATCTTGGTAGGCTTCTTCATCTTGTCTATACAGACGTTGCCTATGATAACCCAACCTAAATCAAGGCGTTGGGCAAACGGAGCATCATGTGGTCCGTTGATTTGCTGGCGTACCTTATGTACCCTGAGAATGTCTCTACCGAGCAGAAGTAGGATCTCTGCACTCTTGTCAAGGGCTGGTATTTCTTTCGCTATAGCCCTTAGATGAGTGTGATGAAGAGCAGCCTCTGACGTAGGAATCTCATCTTTGTTGGATGGTATCTGGTTGCACTCAACAAGTGTGGGTAAGGGTATCTCCTGATTGTTGAGAGAAGCCACTATAAGTCCACTGGCTCTTCTTCCGGAGACCTCTGTAATGCCACTACAAGTACCCAAGGTGTAAGGGTAAGCATCTCCTTTTAAGTTGAACAGGTCAAAGAGTTCTGATCTTGCGAGTGAACGGTTGCTCTGATCGTCCAGGATGGTATACACCTTTACGGCCCTTTCCGGTTGACCCTTGGGGTATACGTTGACTAGACATATCTTTGCGCAGGACTTGTCGCAAAGGTCGTCTCCGCAGACTTCTGTGCATGAAGAAGATACAGTAGTAAGATTTGCTGCTTGCTCTGCATTCTCCCCGCCATGATTTATCGCAGGAGTGGAATGTGCAGGTGGAGCAGGACTGAATTGAGATGGATGGAGCGCTTGCACATGGTCCTCACAGCCGCACTCTATGCATTTAATAGTAGTTTTACAGTCTTTAGCGAAATGTTCAGTAGACGCACAACATCTGTAACATACCCTAAATTTCTTTAGAAGCTCTTTGCGTTCCTGGAGCGGTTTCTTTCTGAAGCCAATGCATTTCTTGAGAGGATGTGGCTTCTTATGAATAGGACATAGGCGATTAGGATTTTCAATCTTTTCACCTTGGTTGTACTTGTCTGGAGCTGATGAGGGTGTGGGAAGGACATCAGTCTTTTTCACTGACACTGGACCTCTGTGGTTTCTATAGTTAGAACGTGGGCTGTCGTACTTAGGATGGGGTGAACCAGGACCACTGGACTCACTGGAGGTAAAGCTTGGGTCATTCTTGGATTCTGCAATGTTCCTGATAAATTCACAGAAGTAAGAAAATGGAGGAAAGGAGACTTGCTTTTCTTTTTTGTATCTCGACCCAAGTGTAGTCCACCTTTCTTGAATATTGTACGGCAGCTTGGAAACTATTGGGTTTACCCCACGAGCTGTGTCTAGGTAACTGAGGCCAGGTAGGTGTGGGTCTGCCTTGGCCAGCTGGAGCTCTAAGAGTAGGTCGCTGAGCTCTTGGAATTTTTCATTGTCTTTGCCAGATATTTTTGGAAAACCTTGCAGCCGTTTAAACAGAGCATTCTCTATGGCTTCAGGACTGCCAAAGCTTTGTTCCAGTCTCTCCCAAGCAGCGATGAGGCCTGCAGTTGGATTCTCAATGTGGACAGATCTCAATCTCTTGACACGTTCTGTAGACTGTGGACCGAGCCACCTGATCAGCAGATCTAGTTCTTCAGCAGCAGTAATGCCAATGTCACTAATAACGGTTCTGAAGGCACATTTCCAGCCCCTGTAGTTCTCAGGCTGGTCGTCAAACCTTGTGAGGCCGGTTTTAGTAAGTTCGCGGCGAACCATGTATCTTGCAAACTCTGTCATGTCAGTTCTCTCTGACTTTGGGCAGAGTATTGCTGGCTGAGTAGTGCTGATCATATTATTTGCGGTGTTCTGGCTAAGAGACATAGGGAAATACGGGTCTGCACGGGCGTTCAATCCAGGAGATAGTTTAAAGTCCATAGGTTTAGCTACACATGGAACTGGAACTATGTGGTTGTCAGGAGTCTGGTGACTTGCTAGCATATTGGATTTCACCTGGGCGTCTGTGTAATGAGCTTGCTGAGGTGCAGGGTTCTGGTGCAATGTGGTATGTGGAGAAAGGTAAGGATGACAAATTGGTAATGCATTGTACTGACCTTGGATGCAGAATGCTGCAGAAGAATCTGTGCCCCGTTGCTCTGGAGAAATATTTGCGCTGTCAGGATCATTAGCAGCAATCACAGGTTCACTGTTTTGGCTTAGTACGTAGTCTCTTGTGCGCTTAAGAGGATCTTCTACCTCCACTTCACATACACTGATGCTGTCTCTTTCACTTCCCCTGGCAGCTTCTTCTAAAACCTTTAACCTTGCCATAGCTGTGGCATGCTCGCATTGTTTGTTTAAAGTTTCTATTTCCGCCTTTTGGCGCGCTGCATCGGCTTCCATATCTGCCTTCTTTTGCGCAAAGACGGCCTGTATTTTAGTAGCCTCTGCTTCTGCCCGCGCTCTTATGAGCTGTTCGCTGAGCGTGGAATATTTTGAAGATCTTGACTTAGAAGATAGTTTTGAACGACTGGTAGACTTAGAAATGCGAGACGACGTTTCCTGTAATTGCGCGATTCTTGCCTCTGTGTTAGACTTAATTTTGCATACTAGGCTGTCTCGTTCCAAATTAAGTTTCTGGAAGCTTTCAAATTCTTCTAAAGAATCCTTTGTATTAAGTTTCTTCAAAATGCCAACATATTCCTGGCTTTTCAGTGAATAATGTTCATATGCTGTACAAAGCTGTTCTAGAGCTCCCTCTAGTGGTGAAACATTGTGAGCAGGCTGTGAGATGGTGGAGATGTGACTCAGCAATCTTTGCCATAAGTTTGAGACAGCAGAAGAAAGTTCATGTTTTGCACCTTCTAGATTCTCTGTAACCTTCCATGTAGGCTTAGCAGAGCGTTTA
Source organism: Rhinoderma darwinii (assembly GCF_050947455.1). NCBI lineage: Eukaryota > Metazoa > Chordata > Amphibia > Anura > Rhinodermatidae > Rhinoderma > Rhinoderma darwinii. The sequence goes on along the minus strand of NC_134693.1, from coordinate 39,970,149 downwards.
GCTCTCTCACTGTACTGCAGACTAGGATCCATACTTTCTTCTGACTGTAGGTATGGTTCACCTTGAGAAGACTGTGCAATGTTCTCTTCAGACATGACACCTCACAGACAGGATGTGGATAATACAGAGGTGGGGGTGCTAGCTTGCTAGAAGGGTCTATGCTGTGGGGTCACACACACTGATGATTTCTTCTGCAGGCAGTTGCTTGTCTGTGACTATCTCTGCAGGAGCTGCACACTGACTATACAGCTGGATCTGGCAGATATATAAGCATCTTTTCACTATTCTGACTCCATGACCAGGCTGTAAGTTGTAGGGCCCTTGAGACAATCTCACTGTATATGTCTGTATTGAACCGGTACTTACACCAAGACACTGTCAGATAGCGTCAACTCAGCTGAAGAGGCACGTGGGAAGTTTCCAGAGAAGTTTATTTTCAGGCTGAAATACTTGTAAGGTACACAAACCAGCAGGTGAAAAGATGATATTTTGCCAGAGTTGAGCAGGAGATGACTACACAGTATGGGAACCATGAGGAAAGACAACTAAGCACAGAAAGAAGGGAGGAGCTATTACCTCAGAGCCTAGCTACAGGGAGATAGCAGGGACAAACTAAATAAAGCAAAGCAACTGCAATAGGAGCATATAACATAACATGACAGTGAATAGAAACCTAAGTCGAGGGACATGACAATACTTACCCCCTGGCGTTATCATAGCGATAGCTTCTTGTTCCCCCGGCCGTTCTCCGTGCAGTCCAGCCTCCTGGGATGACTTTTCATCCCAGCTTCATCACAGGAGGCCGAGTTGCATGGAGTACAGAGGAACGCGTCGCTAAAACAAACGCCAGTGAAGGTAAGTATTGGATTCTTTTTTTTCAGCTGTTTTCTGCAGCGATTCCGTATGAAAATATGCACCTCAATTTGGTGCGTTTTTTCGTCCGGAATTCCCTGTGGGTTCTATGTCGTATATGCTGTGTACTTTTACGCAGCGTATCCGACCAGTGTAAATTTAGTCAAAGAACAGCTGTACCTTCGTTTCCTAATATTTCCTATAGTAGATACTTATATTCCCCAAGAAATAACAATTCTGGTGTCGTTTCTTAGAACTCTGTATTGTGCCATTCCTCTGTTAAGCCTCCTGCAAATGTATAAATAAATTAACAACTGGGTGTTACCATTCCTCTTGTCAATGAGCCAATTCCCTACACAAGCTAACACTGTCCAAATCAGTGCTGACAGTGTTGCAGTATATGGGTATGTTCACACGGCCTATTTACGGACGTAATTCGGGCGTTTTTGCCCCGAATTACGTCTGAAAATAGCGCCTCAATAGCGCTGACAAACATCTGCCCATTGAAAGCAATGGGCAGACGTTTGTCTGTTCACACGAGGCGTATATTTACGCGCCGCTGTCAAATGACGGCGCGTAAATAGACGCCCGCGTAGAAGAAGTGACCTGTCACTTCTTTGGCCGTAATTGAAGCCGCTATTCATTGACTCCAATGAATAGCAGCGCTAATTACGGCCGTAATTGACGCGCCGTTCAAGCGCCTGCACATGCCGGTACGGCTGAAATTACGGGGATGTTTTCAGGCTGAAACATCCCCGTAATTTCAGCCGTTACGGACCCCCGCCGTGTGAACATACCCTATAGGGACACACACTATTGACAAGGAGAATGGTAACGCCAGGATTTCAATTTATGCATACATTTCCAGGAGGAATAACAGAGCAATTAAACAACACAGTTCTGTGAAATGATGCTCCAGAATTGTTATGTTATGGGAAATACAAGAATTTCATGTCAGAAGAGTTGACAAGTCCTGTCTAGAGAGCATATCACGTGCTCAAACTGGATAATGTAAACTGTGTCCAAATCTGGACAACTTTCTGGTAACACGGCTGCACAATCGGCAGTGTTTGCTTAGATACAGCCTGTCCAAGTATGAGGAATGAGTATACAGATCCATGTATCTGATATAGGATATCTTTTGTTCTGCACTACTTGAACTTTACAGAACCATGCTAATCTTACTTATATTCCAGAAGACATGTAAAGACTGGGCATAAAACCTAAACCAAATATACATCTACAGTGTTAAGTTAAACAGACGCCAATACAAACACGACTTGTCCTTACATGGCACAGTCAAAGAGGCAGCTAAAAGGTTATGCAAAAGTAAGTAGGACGGGTAACGTAAATACTGTATAAAGTCAACTCAATCCCTTTATTGAAAAATAAAGTGACCTTGCCATTGTTAAGTACGCAGAACTTACCGTAATCATATATCATGTGAAGATACTAATATTTGCTTTGCCCCGATATGCAGGATGTAGCACCTATATCTACTGCACCTTATTTTATGCGCCTCCAGGACATCTCTGATAGAATGTATGCAGCACTGATGCCAAGAAACACGTATTCTCCATTTATAGAATAGGTAGGCGTCCTAGTAACGTTCACCCTTCATCTGGTACACTTATATATATTATATAGTGACTATAAGAACTCCATTCCTCTTTTCTACACATTATGGACAACTATTCACACTGTGCTGTGCAGTATAATTTTCCTAGCTGGACATATGTTTAAAGGAGGATATGCCTAGAAATGAAGACATTTCACGTGTATATATTGGATATAAGAAGGGTATTTTTTTTTTATCCCTCCACAACTAAAATCATAGGCTAGTCCCATAACTATTACAAATTTTTAATATACTAAGGCCCTGTTCACACTGAGTTTTTTTGCAGGAATTTTGAGGCAGATTTTGATCTGCCTGCACGCCGTTTGCCGCAATTTTCGCCTTTGGCTATTGAGCGCCGCGGGCAAAAACGCAGCGAAAAAAGCTTTCTCTGCCTCCCATTGATGTCAATGGGAGGTCAGAGACGTAAACTCCCTAAGATAGGGAATGTCTCTTCTTTTTCCCGTGAGACTGTTTTCCCCGCTCGCGGGAAAAAAACGCCTCCGCCTCCCTTTGAAATCAATGAGAGGCATTTTCATCCGTTCTTTGGCGCGTTTTCCAAAGCGGTTTCCGCATCAAAAAACGTGTCAAAAAACTCTATGAACATGGCCTTAGAGAGTACCGTATATGTCGGCGTATAAGACGACTGGGCGTATAAGACGACCCCCAACTTTTACCCTTAAAATATAGAATTTAAGATATACTCACCATTTCGTGCAGGAGCGCTTCACTATGGCCATCGGCGGCAGGACCCAGGACTCTGTCTCTTTGAACTCGCGCATGCGCAGATAGGCGAGGTACATGATGGGGTTAATTACTATTAATGTGAGGAACATGGAGGGTAAATTCATCGCACCTCGCGCCTCACATTAATAAGTGAATGAAAGCCGTGTTTATTTCATTTTTTTACAGCGTACACATCATAAATGATGCAAAAACATTGTTGTCCGCGCCATTACTGAATGTGTGTATTTTATGTATTGAGACTTATTTTAATGTTTATTGTAAAAAAGGTGAAGGTGTATTTTTTTTAAAATGTAACCATACTTTGTTTTTACTTTATTTTTAAACTTTAATGTACTGACATATATCAGATATGTGCCAGTACATTAGCCTGTGGACGGATAGCACACAGGCAGTTGTTAGGACATACTTGGGTATATCCTAACAACAAGAGATATGGTCAGACAGCCCTGGGGTCCGTCAATAGACCCTGGGCTGTCTGCCCATATATGGTATGGCCCTCGATCGCGTCACAGGAATTCCCTGTGACGCGATCCAGGGGCATCCCCCCTTCTCACTTTCCCCTGAATGCTGCAGTCAGCTGTGATCGCAGCATTCACGGGAATAACGGCGGAGATGAGAGGTTCTCTGATCTCCGGCGTTATAGAGCGGGGCTGCGGCTGTGTAATACAGCCATTGCCCCGCTCCTGACAGGAAGTGCGCGCGCGGTCAGCATGAGGAGATGCGGCCGGCGCTGCACTAATGAGCGGCAGTTCAGGCACTGAAGACAACATGGGGGTGCTTTGTAGCGCGCCCGCCATGTTCTGTCTTCAATGCCGCAGATCATTAGTGCAGCGCCGGCCGCATCACATGATGCTGACCCCGCGCGCATATGTCAGGACTCAGGAGCGGGGCTGTGGCTGAATTACACAGCCGCAGCCCCGCTCTCATAGTCATGTGTACTATACTGAGCTGTGCGGCTGCAACGTGCATCCCTAATATCCGACAATATCCGGCATATAAGACGACCCCACACTTTTGACATTTTTTTAAGGGTGTAGAAAGTCGTCTTGTACGCCGATATATACGGTACATTACACCTACCTAGAGGAAAATACCAAGGAGTTATTTTATGAGATTACATGAGATTAAAGGCTATGTACACTCTTGAAAAAAAAATGTTATTATTATTATTAATAAATAAAAATTAGTATCAGTGTGTTTGGTGCAGCGTTCTAATTACTTTTTATGAAAAATTATTTTAACTTTTTCAGCTGCTTTGTATCTTGTATACAGAGCAGCTATATCTTGCGCTGAAACCTCTATCCATCAGGTCAGCGGCACTGATGGGTTCAGTGTCATCGGGTCCTGCATGTCTCTGACACCTGTTACCGATCACATCTAAGTTCATAACTTACTGTAGATGTGATCAATAACAGGTGATAACAGGTGTACATTTATCCTTTAGTTGAACTTCATAGACATATGTCTTTTTTCAACCGTACTATGTAACTATGATCCTGCGTGTTTGACCCGCTGTCACTGAACCCGTCATACAGAATACAAAGTAGCTGTATCTCAAAAAGTAAAAATAATTTTTAATAAAAAGTAATTAGAAGGTTGCACCAAACTCACTGATACACATTTTTACATTAAAAATTGGACAGTATATAGGGGTTGCTATAGAAGCATTGTTTTTAAGGGAGAACATACAACACCCAACAGTCTGTACAGCAGCAAACAGAGACTGTGCGGCTACGTATTAAGGAACTGTATGACCCCTGTGCATTGGCTCTGCAACGTGCATGAGCCCTTATAGCTCAGCCTCCATTGTCAAGAATTATGAAGGCACAGGGGCTTTTCATGGGCCCTTCCCTTAGCCAACATATGAAATATAGCACTTTTATGTTAAAAACAAAATACATTGGAATAGTTTAAGGGTATGTTCACACGGCGGGGGTCCGTAACGGCTGAAATTACGGGGATGTTTCAGCCTGAAAACATCCCCGTAATTTCAGCCGTACCGGCATGTGCAGGCGCTTGAACGCCGCGTCAATTACGGCCGTAATTAGCGCTGCTATTCATTGGAGTCAATGAATAGCGGCTCCAATTACGGCCAAAGAAGTGACAGGTCACTTCTTTGACGCGGGCGTCTAGTTACGCGCCGTCATTTGACAGCGGCGCGTAAATATACGCCTCGTGTGAACAGACAAACGTCTGCCCATTGCTTTCAATGGGCAGATGTTTGTCAGCGCTATTGAGGCGCTATTTTCGGGCGTAATTCGGGGCAAAAACGCCCGATTTACGTCCGTAAATAGGCCGTGTGAACATACCCTAAAGGTGAAGTTCAGTTGTGACCATACAACTCATACAGAAGTTTCTGTCCATCGGTAATGTTTCCCCACTATTTATTTTGCTTTGAGGCTCTGCTTCATTTAGAAACAGCTATGGTCAGTGGCTGCAGTACTATCTAAGAGTCTGAGTATCTGAGTACTGTGAAAGCCACCCTCTATTTCATCAATGGCCCAGACATCTGATCTGTCACTCCCCCATGATTTACACTGCAGCTAGGAATGATCTGATTGGCTGCTTTGTACAAGCATAGGATCAACAAAAAAAAATCAGTGTATAGACAGGTGATTTGCTTGATGTAAGGCTAGAAATATTGCCAATGCAACTTAAGATCACCAAGAAACTGTCAATCATGAACTGAGCCAAAGAAGCCACAGCAGTTCTTAAAGCTCTTCAATAGCAAGAAAACTTAAACAATAGAATAATAAATGAAGAAAAAAAAATACATACGCAAAAGAGGCAAGGTCGTCTTTAATGTCTATGGTAGGCCTTTAGGGTATAATTAAAAGGGCTGTATCAGATTGAGAAAAACATGGCTGCTTTCTTCTAGAAACAACGGCACCTCTTGTCCACGGGCTGTGTCTGGTATTGGTGCTCAGTCCGATCCATGGGGATGGATGCAATACCAGATACAGCCCATGGACAATAGTGGTGCTGTCTCTGGAAAGAAGCAGCCATGTTTTTTAACCTTATACAACCCCTTTAGACCATGTTCAGACATGGTGGAATTTTTCTGCTCCAAATGTTGGTGCAGATTTGGGGCAATTGCGCAATGAATCTGCACCAACATTTGCATATTTGACAGGTAATTCAGACGTTGCAGATATCACAGCGGACTTACCACAGATTTCAGTTTTTGCATTGCAAAGGCTGAAATCCGCAGTGAAATTCCGCTTCTTCTCCGCAACGTAATGGGCATGCTGCGGAGGGGAAATTCTGCACCACAGCCTAATTTCTGCACAGCTATTTTCTGCAACGTCTGAACTAAGTTTCCTAAAAATGTATAGAAAGAAATGAAAAAAAAAACGGCTCCTGCAGAATTCCACTGCGGACTGTCCGCTTCGTAATTCAACAGCAATTCCGCCATGTCTGAACGTGCCTTTAAGGTCCTTTCTTGAATCCTGAATAAATTACTACTTTGCTGAAATTGGTCATCTATTTATCAGCATCCCTATAGTGTTTTTCTAGTGTTATATGGTTGGCTACATAGATATATTTTATGTTTTTCATATTCAGTTTTCCTTTAACTTGTTGAATGTGTCATATCTCCGGCAATCATCAATAAATGTAACCAGGGTTTCAGTAGTCAGCATAAATATAAACTGAGTAATCCCATATGGTTTCTAACTAAACTCCCAACAAAAATGTCATTTTCAAAAACATCCATCTTACTTATAAAATGATATTTGTCGTTACCGCTCCTTAGGACATCTATCACTTTTACCGCGTCGTATCAAATCAAGGCAATCATTCTAAACGACTTAGTTCCTGTTTTATAAGCAATTTACACCTCTACGTCTTCCAGTCACTTTCAGCACATTCATTTTCAGCCCACCTCTCTGTGTGTGGAAACATTAATAACTGCAGTTCCTATGAGTTTAAACACTGGCAGAGCATTTCCTCTTACGCCTCACTCCATTCCTAGTGGGGCTCGAGGCTCACATCTGGATCTATTTAAAATACGATTCTGGAAATATATCCTCCTGACTTCCCGTTAAACGCTATGCACAGGAAAACAAATGGCACTTGTTTTTCAGACAGTTTTGACAGCAATCCAAAAGCAGACCAGGCCTTTGCCTGCCTGGAAGTCATTGGTAAAGGGATCAGGTTAACCGTTTTCCAGCAGATGCGTAGCAGAAGAACGACGGAGCATTCGTTGCCAAAAGTGCCTTCTTGAATAGTATAAAGGAGCAAAATAATTACATACCGTGTGTTCAAAAAGGAACAACAAAACATAGCAACCATTTCCAGATGGTAAAATACAGAATAGATCTGATATATGATCCAAATAGTTTAACGGTGTGGTTATGGTGGATCTATGCCATTAACATAAGCAGAACAGAATAGCGAGCCATGCTTAGATTTAAAGGTTATATGATCAAGATATAATATATTAAAACCGACAATACATAGATCGCTGTGCTATTCATGCCAGTAAAAATACTTCACTAAAAATTTACTACAGTTCAATTAGCTGCGACTTGACGTACAAAAATAATAATACCTGCAGATGCTGTTGCACTGAAATCCGGGGAAAGTATTTTCTGCCTACGGTGGTGATAAGTGGTATTACAAGTTACAGAAGTAAGTAAGGCTGGCCATGGACATGAGAAAACTGTCGGATGACGGCTATTTCTCTTAACTCCGACATCAATATTTCCTATATGAAAAAGTAATTGCTTCCTTGACCTCATCTCTATTTGGAAATAATGGCTCATAGGCCTCATGCACACAACCGTAAAGTTTTTTACTGTCCACATATAAGGATCCGCAGACACGGATGTACTTCCGTAGCCGTCCACAATAGCAGAAGCGCTCTTAGACTTCTATGGGGGAGTCCATGCCGCAATTGTGGACAGGAATAGGACATGTTCTATATTTTGCGGATCATTTCTACAGGCCGGCACACACTCTTAAATATACGGAAAGGTGTTCGTGGCCTATAGAAATGTAAGGGCCCACAATTTCATCTCTAATTACCTGATCCGTAATTACGGATGAAAACTACGGTCGTGTGCATGGGGCTTTACTGTGGTGCAATGGCATCCTATATCCTAGGAGGTGTCTTAGTAAACTTGTCCAGAAAGATATATTTCACCACTCTTTTCTCATTTCATTTGATATTGGTAGAGTGTTCTTGTAGAACATTTGTAGTGACTACTTTCCTCTCACGGTGAAGATCAATATATAATAAAAGCATGATTAAGCAGTCACGTGAGGACATATAAAATTCTAGGAAGTATTTGGTTGTAATTGTAGTTGCTAAGGGTGGCACCTTTATTAAGGATGCAATTATATTTTCACATGGGTAAAATGGCTGTTGGATGACTGGGATGAGCTATTGTTTCATCCTTTTACATGCAAATCCCCCCCTCCCAGAAAAAACAAGAAAAAACATACTTATTGGGTAAAGTGTCAGGCTGGGTAAATCAGCCCAATAAGAATCACACGACATTAATGACAATTATTTTTTTTTTAGGGGGGGGGGATTTTATCTTCTTTGATCGTTGCATTAGAATGCTGTCCTGGCTGGAATACCTTGGAATTTACAAACAATGGGGCTACCGCCAACACAGATGACCAATCAGGAAGTCAGGATTCCAGGCTTGAGGCAGAAATAGGCTTGTACTTTCCTCAGCACAATTAACCCTTGCAACTCAAAAGGTAAGTACCATGAACAAAAGTGTATCGTACCATTATTATTTCGCCATAATCCCATTGGCGCTCTATGTTTAACCACGTCATGACATTTGATGTAACTGTATGTCAAAGTCAGTAAGGGTAAGTATGGAGGTCGTTCACAGGCTGAGGCAGTTCCATACCTAGCGTACTTCACTGTAATGCCCGGTATCGGAGATTACACCGATCCCTGCCATTTAACCCCTTAGATGCTGCGGTCAATACTGCGGCATCTAAGCCGTTAGAAAGAAGGCGGGTCTTTATCACCTCATCGCCCCCCACAAAGTGGTTTAATAGGAGCTAGTAAATAGCACGAGTAAACATAATTTGCATGGCAGCGTTCGTAAAAGTCCGAACTATTATAATATAAATATTATTTAGCCCGCCAGATGAATGCTGGAAATGTTTTGGTTTTTTTCTGGTTTCCCAGTATATTATATGGCATTTTAAATGGTGCCATTAAAAACTGAAAATCGTCCATCAAAAAACAAGCCCTTATACGGCTACGTCGATGGAAAAATAAAAAAAGTTATGGCTAATTTATTATGTGTTTGAGAAACTAGACAGTTTTGAAAAGTATCTAGAAAAGGGGGCGTGAATTAGAGGAAACTTAAACGCTATGTAAACCATTGAAAGGGATTTCTTTTTTTTTTTAAATAAAACGGTCAATCAGTGTGTTTGGTGCAACTTTATAATCAGTTTTTACTAAAAATTACTTTTACTTTTTGAGATACAGCTGCTCTGTATACTGTATACAGAGCGGCTGTATCCTATGCTGAATCCATTACCCGTCAGGTCCGCGAGACTGACTGGTTCAGTAAAAGCGGGATCCACCTGTTATTCATCACATCTAAGTACATAATATGTGGGTCGCTGATACTGAGCCTGTCAGGTCCGCGGAACTGACAGATTCAGGTCTTAGCGAATTATACAGCTTCTCTGTATGCAGAATACAGAGAAGCTGTATCTCAAAAAGTAAAAATAATTTTTAATAGGAACTAATTATAAAGTTTCACCAATCACACTGATACACATTTTTATATATATATATAAAAAAAAATCCCTTTCAAAGGTGTACATAGCCTTTAAAATGCAGAAAATTGTGCCAGAATTGCGGCACAAAATATTGGCCCAAATTCAGCCAACAAAGAGATGGCATAAGGAAGAGATGTTTAGCACCAAATCTATCATACAGCATGCGCCACTGTGATAAATTTGGCGCATCTTCTGGCTGCCTGTTCTAGTTTTAAGCTGTCTAAATTTCTAACCATAATAAAAGAATCTCTGCCATTATGTTTGCAGTGTAAAATGGATGTATGCGCTGAATAAACTAAAAACGCGTACGTCAAACAAGTTCATAGGGCACCATTGACCTGACGTATGCCAAAAAAGTGTCCTCTTGGCATTCCTTGGGGTGGTATACCTTTTTTGATCTGTATTAAATAGTGCAGTCAACTATTCAATACAGAGGCATCCCTCAAAAAAACGTATACTGCACAGTATACACTTTTTAAAAAATAAATAAATATGGGAGTCAATAGGCCAAGTAAGCAACTGTATGCCCTATAGTTGCATACACTGGAGGCATCTGTCGGACCAGTCGTTTTGCCGGAAGCAATAGCGTAGTCGTCTATGCTATTGCTTCCGGCAAAACGACGGGTCTGGTGCACAACAGAGGCAAATGGAAACCATGGGCGCCGGATCCGTCACCATTGAAATCAATGGTTATGGAAACGGAAACCTCTGGTTTCCATCTGTGTCAGTTTGTGTCTGTTCAGGGTCTCGTTCTGACGGAAAGCTCCGACGGAACTTCAGAACGGGACGGCAACGCAGATGTGAACGAGGCCTAAATAGAGCCTAAACATCTAAGGCCCCATGCACACGACTGTGTTTTTGCGTCCGCAATTCCCCCACAAATCCACGGGAGAATTGCGGACCCATTCATTTCTATGGGCCCATACACACTATCCGTGTTTTCACGGGTCTCCGCATGTCCGCAAATCCGTGCCGCAGAAACTCAGGACATGTCTTATTACGGGCCGCAAATTCGACGCGGACATGCCAATAGAAGTCAATGGGCCCGTGGAAATTGCGGATACACCTCCGTGTGTCATCCGCAGTTTGCGGATTTGCGGAAATGTTGCTAGGCAACGACCGGGAATGAGTTATGTCGTCATCCTGTTTTACCTAGGCTTTTTTTTTTCATCCGCATTTTGCGGATTACATACGGATGAACTGCGGATGACATTTCACGCAACACGGTCCTGGAATTTGCGGACCAGAAAAACACTACGGTCGTGTGCATGAGGCCTAACTTGTTTTTTCTTCACAATTTGCATTTACAAGAACGCAAAATCAGATTCTGGATGGAAAAGTAAGGGTTCCTGCTGTTACAGATGAAGGCATACAGTCGCATATAAATAAACAGATGCCTGATATTTATTTTCTATCATGATTGTATATTTATTTATATGATCGGTCATTGTTTTATCATGGGCCAAGAAAAAAGGCAAAGAGTGTGCAAGGGCTGACTTATTCGAGAGTCTTTTCTTTTTTTCCAGTTTGATTACAATATCCTGAAGCTAAACTTTTTAATCTGGTATTGCAAAATATACAAAATATTTCTGTGGGCCAACAAAATGGAAAGCTAATTACTATCATCTATACTGGGTTGAAAAAACCTCTAATGTTTGAGATCGCTGGATGGAGGAGCATACCCATGGAGTAGATCTGTGGTCACATATATCAGTTGTGTCCGGCCAGTTGTTTTATGCCTGAGTCGGACACAACTGATGACATTTTTGTGCACTGGTTCGGCGTCCATAGCCAGACATAGTTGGACAGAAAATGCTGTGTGTAACATTTTTCTGTCCGGCGCAGGTAGACATCCGGTATCACAACTGATGCATTGGATGCCAGAGCCACTCTCATAGGATTAGTACTCGTATCAGTTTACCTCCGGCGTTTAAGTACCACACTGGAGAAAACCAAAACTGGATGGCCAGATATATGTATAGTGAACCTTACACACTTCTATCCAGCAAATAAAATGTCCAGTACATAAAAACAAGGCAGTTGGATAGCGAGAATAGACTCATCTTAGAAGTAGGGGCTATCACTTTAAGGCCACTTTCACACTACGTATTTTGGATCAGTATTTGTAAGCCAAAATGTGAAACGTATCTTGGAAAGATTTGTACCCCTTCCGTGTTTTGGACCCACTCTTGTTTTTTGCTTACAAATATTGACCAAAATACCGCCGCGTGATAGTGAACAATAGGTCTGAGGGTTCTCAGCTTTGTTTGTTCTTTAATACAGAGATCATAACAGATTTGTTAAAAAAAAAACATGGAGATACTAATTGGTAATCCTGCGTCATTTGCATACAGGGTACAAAACCGTCCAGACCCTAAAGCCCTGGACACAGGCTTATACTCTGGATAAGAGACTATTTACACGAGTTATATTTTGTTGCAGGTTTTTGCAGCGTTTTTCATTATCATGGCAAAACTGCAGGGTTTTTTTTGTTTTGTTTTTAACAAGAATAGTTGTAGTTTTACTGCAATTACAAATATTGTGGCAAAAATGGCAACAAAGAACGCATCATGTAAATACAGCCTTAGGGCACGTTCAGACGTGGCTGAATTTTTCCGCTGCAAATGTTGGTGCAGATTTGGGGCAATTACGGAACGAATCTGCACCAACATTTGCATATTTGACAGGTAATTCAGACGTTGCAGATAACACGTCATGAGCATGCTGCGGAGGGAAAATTCCGCACCGCAGCCTGATTTCCGCACAGTTATTTTCTGCAATGTCTGAACTAACTTTCCTAAAAATGTATAGAAACAAATGTAAAAAACGGTAGCTGCAGAACTCCACTGCGTATTGTCCGCAGCGTAATTCAACAGCAATTCCGCCACGTGTGAATGTGCCCTTACAGTTCCTTCACACATTGGTTAATATTTCAGTCAAGTCTGACCAGTCCTTGGATAATTTTCCAAATGCAAATAATCAATCTCAGTGTGGTCTGTTGGGGTTTTAGAGGATTATACACACAGTCACAGAGGCTGGTTTTGTGGCTTTCTGCTATTATCTCAAAATTGCAGCACAAAAAGTAATGGTTTTGTGTGACCGCTGCATTTGTTATTTTTTTCTTACTAAAACAATGTACCAGGACCCGCTGTGACTGAAGCCGTCAGCCCTGCTGACTTGACGGATTTGGGTTTCAGCGCAAGATACGGCTTCTATGTATACAGGATACATAGAAGCGGTCTCTCAAAAAAGTTTTAATTTTTTTTAATAAAAAACAATTACAAGTTGCATTAAACACTATAAAATATTGTTTTAGTAAAAAAAAAAAAAAGTCTTCAAAAGCTTTTTATAGTCTTAAAACTTGTCATACACATTAGATTTGGCTAAATCCGCCGACTTGATGACCATCTGATATGTATGGCAGCGTGCTGACTCTCTCCCGATTGCAAATATTGGGGGAGAGAAGGGTCGGACATGTTAGATTTTAACATGCTTGATCCTGTTTGTTAGTAATAAGTCGCTGCCAGAGGAGCCTGCCAATGGCTTTTTCCTTATCTCTATTGAAAACACATGCACGATCGCCAAGCCGAGTGTGCATGTGTATGGGGGGAGTCGGGAGGAATAGCTGCACGCTGAACGATTTTAACTGCATGGCCAGCTTTACGCCTCATTTATCAAGACGGTCTAACATAAAAACCGACCTTGTTGCCCGTAGAAACCAATCATAGTGAAGCTTTCATTCTTAAACTGCTCTGGAAAAATTAAAGCTGCACTGTGATTGGTTGCTATGGGCAACAAGGCCAGTTTTTATGATAGGTTATATTCACATAGTGTGGTCAAATTGCGGTAACTATGTAACTATATGTAACGTTTTATTTTAGTCAACTTTACTTTAATTACGGTCATAAAGTACAAAGTACATTTAACGTAAATCCCTGTGCCTTAAACTTTTCCCACGTCTTGAGGTTATCTGCACCAATAAATCAATACTTTTGAACCGTAAAGTGTTATCTATGTTCTGATCCTCAACAAAGACAATGATAACCTTCTGCAGTTTAAGCAGCGTTAACAAAAAAAATCTTCCAAATAAGATCCATGTTTAGTTGTGTATTGGAGCCGAGCCTGCAATATGTCCTGCCTATTTCCAGTGGCTGCGTGCCTTGTACGTCAGGATCTGCATGTGGCCTGCAGACGGCATAATTCATACCATAGAGTGAACCTTATTAACTCATATTACAAACCCATCCACAATGAGCAGACCGGCCCGGGGTGGCTACAATATACTATACTCCAATTCATTTGGGAGCAAGGGTGGAGTTCAATGTCTCGACTTAAGAATCCTATTCTTTTACAATACCACAGGAATCTGCGAGTAAACCTACTGAAAACTGGAGAAATACAAATATAGGAACAACAAGAACATTGTTTGGGCTTTCTACTTTTTTCTGCCCTTTGTTTTTTGTGTGCTTCTATATGTTTCCTTCCTAAAAGTATGAAGCTGGTCCAAAAATGTGTTTTGGTGTGGACATTTAGATTGTATGCTCCATCAGGATAGTGGTCAATGTAATTCACTAACCTTTCTAGTAGAGGATAGATAGATAGATAGATAGATAGATAGATAGATAGATAGATAGATAGATAGATAGATAGATAGATAGATAGATAGATAGATAGATAGATAGATAGATAGATAGATAGATAGATAGATAGATAGATAATGATAGATAGATAGATAGATAGATAGATAGATAGATAGATAGATAGATAGATAGATAGATAGATAGATAGATAGATAGATAGATAGATAGATACATAGATAGACTGTTAACTATGTGAATTGTGCTAGACAAGACCCTAGTTGGATTTCCCAGGGCCAATCACCTGAACAGAATAATTTATTAAGAAGGTAAAGCCTAGGATTGGATTGATAATCTGTCCACTCTCCTCAGCTTTTTTCAAAAAGGAAACGGCTGCAAAATCTTCTTTAAATAATAATAATTTAAAAAAAATATATTGTCTTTATTTATGTTTCTCTCAATCCTTGACCCCAAACTGTTTATTTAAAGGAATTGTATGGTATTAGAAAAAATGGTCTAATTCTTTCCAGAAACAGCGCAACTCTTGTCAATGGGTTGTGTCTGGTATTGCAACATGGCCCCACTCAGGTGAATGGAGAAGAACTGGAATACCAGTCACAGACCACAGACATGAGTGGTGCATATGCAACAAAAAACAAACAAAAAAAAAACAACTCGTAACATTTCTGCAGTGCTAGACAATTCTTTTTATGTAAAAAAAATAAATAATAATCTGTAGATCTGGATTACTAATGTAGGAGGTTGACAATAGCAGGCAGCCATAATCCCCGCAACCCCTCATGCTTTCCTAAAACTAGCTATAATAATGCATTAATCTCAGCAGAACATACTTCTCAGCAGATTGTATTACACACACGTTGATTGAAAGATATGTCAAGGTTAGCAGTAGCGAGATAATGTCAAACAGCAGAAAGGCGACATGTTTATGAGCTGCCGGACTGAAACCCTATCATTTTTAATAAAATAGCCGTATGTAACAGTTATAAATGCATTGACAGGTTTATGAGTGAATTGCGCATTACTCTGACCAATGCACTCCAAGTTATCATCACCAGGGACTTACGATGGATATTTAATTAAAAACTTCACTCAACTGCCAGCATGTACATAATAAAATCCCCTTTACCTTGAACTCATAATTAAAAAGCGTTTGGTTTTCGAAAGACCAAGACCTTGTTTCCTAATCCGATGTTCTCTGGCGAAGGGTGACATACTACTCAGGTTGCCTTGCACAATGGCAACCAATCTTCCAATGACAGAGAGAAAGTCACATCAATTATTTTAGAACGTGTTAAATTGATCCTAATTTATGGTCAGTAACACCAATGGGCTACCGTTCATATTCAGATCTCATGCAGAACTTTTATCAGGAGCAGCAATCACTAAAGGTATCAGCAGCGATAGGAAGGCCAGCTATTGTTTTTAGTTTGTGCACCCACAAAAATAACATGGTGAGACAACAAGAACAGTCATGTCCACTATCGGGGAGATGTGCTGCTTTGTGAATAGGGTTATCGTGTTATCTGATGCCTGTCAGGTCAAAATTTGGAGTTTATATGGTAGTGGTGAGGTTTGTATCTGATGGTAGTACGCTAAATTGAGAATTAGGGTACTGAACTCAGGTCAGATCTGACCCAGATTCCACAGAAAGCCCACACCAAATCATGTTTGATTTGGTGCAGGATTGCGGCCTGATTTGATGCTGCGGAGAAGGGAGATTTAAAAAAACAAAAACAAACATTCTCACCTTCCCTGACGCTCCCATAGCAACGTGCCCCTGCTCCCATTGCCTGTTCTATGTTGAGCTGGCCTCCTGGGATGACGTCTCATTCTATGTGACGCTGCAGCGGTCACATGGGAGAAAACGTCATCCTAAAAGGCCGGCTCAACATAGACCAGACAGGGAAGCAGGGACACGTCGCTACGGGAGCGCCATGAGAGGGGAGTATGGTCTATTTTTTATTTTAAAGTGGGGGAAAAAAATGTATAGTTGCGATTTTTGCAGCAGAAATGCAGCTGTGCCACAGCAAAAAAAAACATAAGGGCGGGTTCACACATGGCGGAATTTCACTTAAATTCCGCTGCGGACACTCCGCAGCGTTATTCCGCAGCGGAGCCGTTTCTCCATTGACTTTCACTTTAATTTAGCAGTGTTCGTTTACACGATGCGTACAATTCCGCTGCGGAGCAGAGGCTGCGGAGCGGAATTTGGTGTCCGCAGCATGCTCTGTCTGTTGCGGAGCAGTGGCGGACTCATGGCGGAATTTCTCCATTGACTTCAATGGAGATTCAAAGTTCCGCAATGAAGTCCGCAGCTGTCATGCACATGTCATGTGTGCTGCGGATGCGTCTTGCTTTTTTAACTTGACATTTCTTCATTCTGGCTGGACCTATGTATTTCTAGGTCTACAGCCAGACTGAGGAAGTCAATGGGGCTCCCGTAATGACGGGAGCGTTGCTAGGAGACGTCTGTAAATAGTCACTGTCCAGGGTGCTGAAAGAGTTAAGCGATCGGCAGTAACTGTTTCTGCACCCGGGACAGTGACTACCGATCCCAATATACATGTATCTGTAAAAAAAAATGAAGTTCGTACTTACCGAGAACTCCCTGTTTCTGTCTCCAGTCCGGCCTCCCAGGATGACGTTTCAGTGTAAGTGACGGCTGCAGCCAATCACAGGCCAAGCACAGGCTGCAGCGGTCACATGGACTGGCGCGTCATCCAGGGAGGTCGGGCTGGATGCCGAAGGAGGGACGCGTCATAAAGACAACGGGCGGTAAGTATGAATTTCTTTTACTATCACTAGGGAAAGTGCTGTCCCTTCTCTCTATCCTGCACTGATAGGGAGAAGGGAAGCACTTTTCCCGCAGTCCGCAGCAGCTAGTCCGCATCAATTTTCTGCACATTTTGTGCAGATCCGCAGCCGTAATCCGCAACCCGGATTAGGTGCGGCATTGATGCGGACAGTTGCGGAGGAATTCCGCCATGTGTGGTCATGCCCTTAGGGGGAAATCTGCAACACATGCACAACCACTGCTGCGGATTAAAACATTTCTGCAGCGTGAATTCGTTTTTTGTTAAATCTCATCCATATTTGATGCTACGGTAATACTCTGCCGATTTCTGCCCGCAAATCTGAGGCAATTACGCTGCGTGTGTCTTAGGCAAACTTTAAGTGGTTATAAGGGTATGTTCACACGGCCTATTTACGGACGTAAATCGGGCGTTTTTGCCCCGAATTACGCCCGAAAATAGCGCCTCAATAGCGCTGACAAACATCTGCCCATTGAAAGCAATGGACAGACGTTTGTCTGTTCACACGAGGCGTATATTTACGCGCCGCTGTCAAATGACGGCGCGTAAATTGACGCCCGCGTAGAAGAAGTGACCTGTCACTTCTTTGGCCGTATTTGGAGCCGCTATTCATTGACTCCAATGAATAGCAGCGCTAATTACGGCCGTAATTGACGCGGCGTTCAAGCGCCTGCACATGCCGGTACGGCTGAATTTACGGGGATGTTTTCAGGCTGAAACATCCCCGTAATTTCAGCCGTTACGGACCCCCGCCGTGTGAACATACCCTAAGGGGTTGTACATTTCTGAGACTTCTACAACTGGTCAAATAAAACCACTTCAATGGCAGGTGTCCTGCAAATGTATGTCTGTAACTGAATAGGGAATATAGGAATATCTGATCAAAGACATGATGGTGTAAATTACAAGCAATTAAGGGTAGAGTTTCTAACGCGGTTTTGCAGCAATTTTCCGAAAAACCACTGCAAAAATGTAGCAGTTTTACAAAGCCACATTTTTTAAAAATCACTGCAAAATACTGCAACAAAACCGCAACGTGTGGCCTCATCACTAGTAAGAAAAAGCAGGTAGGGCTTCGTTCACATCTGCGTCAGGGCTCCGTTCCGACGTTCCATCAGTAATCGACTACGCTTTTGATTCCGTCAAAACTACGGAACCCGACGGAACCCCTGCACAACTGAGACAAACGGAAACCATTGGCACCGGATCTGTCACCATTGAAATCAATGGTAATGGAAAGGGATACCTCTGGTTTCCGTTTGTGTCAGTGAGGGCTCCGTTCCGACGGAAGGCTCAGACGGAACGTCGGAACAGAGCCCTGACGCAGATGTGATCGAATGCCTTACAGGGAATCCCGGAACTTGGTATTAAGGGCAGCATTACAGAATGATGTGAAATACAGTACATGATCTCCCCAAACAAACAAGAGTCTCGCCCTTTCTATTGTCTGACTAACCAGGTGACTAATATAGCTTGGCGCTCGTGAAGGAAGAAATTGCAATTTTAACTAAAAACGTGTGTCCGTTAATAAAGAGTACTCTTCTATTATATTAAGACTGTTGCCAAAACTAAATGATCTTCATGACCCCTCCTAAAACCCAGTGCTTGTAATAAAACTGGTGTCTGTAAGCCAAGAGTATATACTGTTGCTACAATGACAAGACAAAATAACCCAATATCTTTATTCCATATGCTGCTGCACCTCTGCTAATTTCGCAACAACATATATACTCACAAAGAAATATCTTGGAATGTCGGCTTCTAGTTTCTCAGTCTTCAGCTCCCACGTCACAGGCTGTGGGGAGTTTAAGATGAACACCAGAGGTTTACTATGAACCAAGACTGTTGAGATTGGGGTCAAATGCAGAGTGACCTGTAAATAACCAAAATGAAAACAGATTAGGACATGCACTATGAAGACCTGCACATAGTGGTACTGCTGATATAGAATAAAATAATGGACATGGCTGGTGTGAGACACAAAACCCAACTTCCATCCTCTAAAAAAAACTAAATAAAAAAAAGAAAAAAGATGAAAACGTTTTTATCAAATTCAGAAATGTATACTGTATAATGGTAAACCCTATACGATGCAGTAGACCGTTTCTGTATATTCCTGATACTTTTGTTTAGAAAGTGTTTTTTTTTTTGTTATAATATGGAGACAATGGACAAATATGAAAACACCTCCCATGGTCAAGAGAATATGGAATCTGTGCTCCAACTGGGGGATGATGTCCAGTTATGGTTTTAATGGAACACTCCAGAAAGAACTGATACACTTTGTTATACCTAGTGCAGGGCTTGTAGAGATGAGGGTGAGGACCCTTCACTGAGCTGATGAGCAGGGGTACCGGAGGACTGACCCACACCAATCAAACATTGATGGACTATCCTAAGTATGTCTCAGTGCTGCACATACCTTGTCTATCCTTTCCTTCTCCTGCTCCCAATCTTTCACCCTACCCTTCTCCAGGTGCCTGCCATCATCAAGCAAGAGTTGCCCCTTAAAGGCTATGTAAGCCTTTGAATACCTTTTTTTAAAAGAATATAACAATGTATCATGGTGTTTAAGCAACTTTTTAATTGTTTTTATTTATTTTTTTTAATATATTTTTGAGATACAGCTTCTTTGTATTCTGGATACATAGAAGCTGTGTCTTGCACTCAAAATTGAATCTATCAGGTCAGCGGGACTGACAGCTTCGGTGACAGCAGGTCCTGCGTGTCTCCGACACGCAGGATCCAGCTGTTATTGTAGACATCTAAGCATGACTTAGATGTGATCGATAACAGGTGGATCCCCGCTGTCACTGAAGCTGTCACTAAAGCTGTCACCAAAGCCGTCAGTCCCGCTGACCTGACGGATTTGGGTTTGAGTACAAAATACGTATTTTAATAAAACACAATTAAAAGTTGATAAAAAAAACAACACCATGATACATTGTTTTATTTAAAAAAAAGTGTTCAAAGGTTTACATAGGCTTTAACGTTAACACTCTTTACACAGAGGAGGTAAACCTCATATCAGCTACGCTTTCATCCTTTTAGCTACAACCCTACAATTCACCTCAATAAGGTGGGCTCCTGGAGATCTAGTTTAACAATGTTTATCTTTTATGACAAGAGTTGACATTCAATCTGTTACTTAGGGCATCATTCCGTGAAAGGGAACACATTTTAAAAACCAAGAATCCACAAATACCATGCACTGTACATGTAGTATGATCTATGTTTTCCATGGCTGATGTTGATGAAAGGCCTACTGGAGAGCTTGTTAGAAGGGTCCCTTGACAATAAGCTGATTACAAAGTGTCCATCTACTGAATCCCCCAGCGATCAGCTGTAATCAGTTCGAAAACCTGACAGTAAGTGTTTAACTTTCCTGCAGCGCCACCACAGTGAAAATTAAGCACTACACAGTGTTCATTTAAATCAGTGGTTTATCTGTGTAATGCAGAACAGGACAAGTCTTCCAGAGCAAGAGACACTCTTTTTAAACATTCTTCACTCTGGCCAATCCTGAACAGAGGTCCCCTCTCTAATTTCTCTAATAGTTCTCTAATAGGATATAAACAGGGGTCAGCAACCTTTGGCACTCCTATTCCAATTCACAGCATGCCCTGACAGCCTTTGGCTGGAGTAAAAAGGCCTTAGTCTGTCAGTGCACGCTGGGAGTTGTAGTTTCAAGACAGCTGGAGTGACGAAAGTTATAAAAATGTTTTTTTATGAACTTGAAAACCCTTTTAAGGGCTGTTTATATATGATTGTATCTCAGTAATAATAAAAGTAACGATTACAAAACAAAAATCGGGGTTTCACAGAAGCATCAGATCCTACAGCAAGCGTCAATACCATTAGTATGAGGTGCTGCTGCAGATTCTTGTCATGCCAAGGAACACTAAAGTGTCAGTATACAACTCTCAGAAATGTTAGCGGAACATGACAAACAGTAGACAGCATGTGACTGTGGCTCCATTATACATGCCAAGCGTGGGCAAATGCAGCAGATGGAGCACATCAAAAAGACAGCTGTGCTATTGTGGGGCTTGAAGTGTGGTGCTGGCAATCAGCATTCAATGGTGTAATGTTATTCTTGTCTTGAGATGTAGTTGTACTATGCTAAGGTGACATAGGACATACACATAATGGAATATTGTCAATAAATCAAGTCACTTTCATGGTAATCCTAGCAGAGATCATACTGTTCTCCTTACGCTTAATGCTTTTTATGTTACAAAATTGGGGGCACTTTACATGGAGTCAGACGGCCAATACATGGAATACATCAAATATATAGACGTTAACAACAGGCTATGTATACTGTGTGAAAGCTCGAAAAAAGGTTTTTGTTTTGGATGTATTTGGAAGTGTATTTAATAAATAATCAAATATTACAAATATAAATGAAACAATTTAAGGGCCCATTCACACGAATGTGAATAACGTCTATGTGCTGCGCATGGAAATCACGTGTCTAGTTTTAAAGAAAAACGCACCAAACCCCGCAGCATAAAAACGCATCTATTTCCACATCAAAATTTAAAAACCGCACCTAAAAACACATAAAAAAAACTCACCATTAGGTGCGGTTTTAGCTGCGGAATTATGTGCGTATACCTGCGGTTTTTATGCGGATTTTCCGCATCAAAT
The DNA here is from genome assembly GCF_050947455.1 of Rhinoderma darwinii. Taxonomy (NCBI): domain Eukaryota; kingdom Metazoa; phylum Chordata; class Amphibia; order Anura; family Rhinodermatidae; genus Rhinoderma; species Rhinoderma darwinii. The sequence continues at coordinate 39,948,109 of NC_134693.1, read as the reverse complement.
TATGCAACGTGTGCATTCAGCCTAATACTGATAAAATCTTAGTTGATCAACTTAGATTTTATCGATATTAGGGTATGTTCACACGCACTAATTACAGACGTAATTCGGGCGTTTTTGCCCCGAATTACGCCCGAAAAATGCGCCTCAATAGCGTTGACAAACATCTGCCCATTGAAAGCAATGGGCTGACGTTTGTCTGTTCACACGAGGCGTATATTTACACACCGCTGTCAAATGACGGCGCGTAAATAGACGCCCGCGTCAAAGAAGTGACCTGTCACTTCTTGGGGCGTAATTGAAGCCGTTATTCATTGACTCCAATGAAAAGCAGCGCCAATTACGTCCATAATTTACGCGGCGTTCAAGCGCCTGCACATGACGTTACGGCTGAAATTACGGGGATGTTTCCTCCTGAAAACATCCCCGTAATTTCAGCCGTTACGGACGCTGTCGTGTGAATATACGCTAAGGGTTATATAAGGTGATCAAATGATGAGGAGTTTGTAGCACACAAGAGCCGCTGTCAGCCGAGCCGATAGTCCAGCTCACTGAATGATTCAGCTGATAGCGGCGTTCTACAGCTTCTATGTAGGGGGATACATAGAAGCTGTAGAACAGAATCTAAGCTAAATTTTATATAATAGCATATTACAAAAGTGCTTATTTTCACAGAATAAGTACATTACAAAAAAAAGGGTATCTAAGGTTTCCAAAGCCTTTAATTAAAGGGGATGTCTGTTTTAGAAAACGGAGTTTGAACAGCTTATTAGAGCATTTTGAATAAAACTGGTTTTCTGGGACTGTAATATTGATGTCCTCTCCATTTCAATATCTGATTGGTAATGAAACAGACTTGAAAGAAAAAATTTTGCTCCTCTATACGGGCACTCAGTGGTGAATGGGATGATATTTCCACAAAATCGTCAGAGTTTAAAACAACGATTTTATTCGATAAACTGTTAAAACAATAAATAGACTGTGCTGCAACGCGTTTCGACCACGCACTGTGGTCTTCGTCAGGCATATCAGACCACAGTGCGTGGTCGAAACGCGTTGCAGCACAGTCTATTTATTTTTTTAACAGTTTATCTAATAAAATTGTTGTTTTAAACTCTGACGATTTTGTGGAAATATCATCCCATTCACCACTGAGCGCCCGTATAGAGGAGCAAAATTTTTTCTTTCAAGTCTGTTTTATTTCCAAACCACGAGGAAAAGAATTCCTGAGATGAATTCACTCGATGCGGTTATGGCTCCAGAGGCAAGCACAGTGTGATCAAGCATCTACAAGCTACAAAGTTAAGTTCTGCTAGCGACATTGCACAACTTACTAAGGTGAGCTCTATTCCTATCAGCACCAATTGTTTATATAGATCTGAACGTTATCACCTTAGAGGAGCGCCGTTCTATTTTTTTTTTTTTTCTCTTTTTTCAAGAATATCTGATTGGTAGGGTTTCAAATCTCGGCACCGCGCCAATGAGCTGCATGAAGAGACAACGGCACTCCAGCAAACACTGCGTCTGTTTTATAGTACACTCAGGCTCAGCGCTATACATTTGGTTGTGGCTTCGCCTGGTACGACAAATCACTCCCAATTACTTGAATGGGACTGAGCTGTTGTGAGCTGCAGTACCAGACATAGCCACAACCAAATGTACAGTGAGTGCCGCAGCCTCTTAATGCCGATGATCGGCGGGTGTGTCCATAGTTGGACCCCATCAATTGGATGTTGAAGCCTTTCCTAAGGATAGGCCATCAATATTTACAGTCCCAGATAACCCCTTTAATAGAGGGAAGTCCATTAATTGAAACCTCCACCAATTAGCCGAGAGAAGAGAGGCTACAAAGAGTGTCTTTAGGTCTGGAATTGTCAGTACGTCCATGCATTACGCTGATGACTCACTTATTTTAATGAATAACATTTAATGCTTTATTTCCCCTGTGGTGGCGCTGCAGTGGAATTGAATGCCTGCTACCAGGTTCTCCTGCAGATAACATTTAATTGCTGCGGATCTCGGAACTGGGAATTCCTGTTATCAGGTAATTTTCAGATGACCATTCTAACAAAAAGGGATTTAAAGAGGCTCTGTCACCAGATTTTGCAACCCCTATCTGCTATTGCAGCAGATAGGCGCTGCAATGTAGATTACAGTAACGTTTTTATTTTTAAAAAACGAGCATTTTTGGCCAAGTTATGACCATTTTTGTACTTATGCAAATGAGGTTTGCAAAAGTCCAAGTGGGTGTGTTTAAAAGTACAAGTCCAAGTGGGCGTGTATTATGTGCGTACATCGGGGCGTTTTTAATACTTTTACTAGCTGGGCGCTCTGATGAGAAGTAACATCCTCTTCTCTTCAGAACGCCCAGCTTGTGACAGTGCAGATCTGTGACGTCACTCACAGGTCCTGCATCGTGACGGCCACATCGGCACCAGAGGCTTCAGTTGATTCTGCAGCAGCATCAGCGTTTGCAGGTAAGTCGATGTAGCTACATTGACTTACCTGCTAACGTCGAGGCTGCTGCAGAATCAACTGAAGCCTCTGGTGCCGATGTGGCCGTCACGATGCAGGACCTGTGAGTGACGTCACAGATCTGCACTGCCAGAAGCTGGGCGTTGTGAAGAGAAGTGGATGATACTTCTCATCAGAGCGCCCAGCTAGTAAAAGTATTAAAAACGCCCCGATGTACGCACATAATACACACCCACTTGGACTTGTACTTTTAAACACACCCACTTGGACTTTTGCAAACCTCATTTGCATAAGTACAAAAATGGTCATAACTTGGCCAAAAATGCTCGTTTTTTAAAAATAAAAACGTTACTGTAATCTACATTGCAGCGCCTATCTGCTGCAATAGCAGATAGGGGTTGCAAAATCTGGTGACAGAGCCTCTTTAAGAAACAAAAGCTATCCAGCACCTATTTCACCCATGAGAAAAAAAAAAAGGCTGGAATACAAAAATGGGACAGAAAAGTTTAAAAAAACTTTATAACATACTCTACTGATTTTAATCCACCTTGTGGATCCCAGTTGGTTCTTGGTCCTCTACTTCCATGTTGAGATGATGACATGACATCCATACTATGACTTGAGCCCCATCAGCCCCATTCCTACATCCAAGGAAGCTTCTTCAAACAATTCCTATACTTTACAATCAATCAACCAATCTAAATCCCTGTTCCATCTTGCTATATATTTAACCTCATCTTGGCATACCCCTATCAAAGATATTTACAGAAGTCGTTTTTTAAATTAGTCTAATTGAACCTCATATAGTGTATATACATCATATACAGGGTGATGTCATCATACACGGCGGTGGACATATTATTCCCCCAGGTATACATTTTTTATCTGGGCCAAGGATTTTCAAGCCGGACTTTCAACAACAATACATCTATACAAAATACATCATCAGCACATTTTAAAAGACCAAGAGAAAATGCTCGACCATCCATTAGTGACCTCTTTGACCAACGTGCCGTCATGCCTTGGAACACAAAAGCACATAAACCACAAAATTGTGAAGATGTTAATGCGTCTTTTTCAACTCCTCAAAATTCTTTCATTCAATAAAACTTAATGCTTGGATAATTGAGGGTTACAATGTCAAGGCCAATGAATGGGCCATTGTGTAGAGCTGGAGAGTGTCAAGCATGACACACCAGCTTCCGCCCTACATACAACTCTACAGTAACAGGACTATCATTAGTTCACAGGAGACTGCAAACCACTGCCAGCAAGAACTTCATTTTTTATATTCACAGCGTCCTATTACATCTTACAGTTAGAAGGATTAAATATGACTTGTTTTACATAGGATTTTTTTAACTTTTTAATCTTTTACATAAACTGCAATGTACAGTATACATTGCCCTTAATGGATGCTGTTAAATACATACCATAAAGTAATATTACATTTACACATTTGTTCATAGATATATCACAGTTGTCTTGAAGGCGCTGCTCTGTTAACTCAAATTACCTTGTTGTTAAATTCCCTTATCGCATATTCAGTGCAGAACATGTTAAATATAGATAATTCATGTTCTGCATTACAAGACTACAAATTAATAGTTTAAAGTGTAACTTAACTTTAAAAAACTTTTGACATGTCAGAAGTTTTGATCGGTGGGGGTCCGAGCACTGAGAACCCCACCGATCTCCAAAACGAAGCAGCAGATGCGCTCAGGTGAGTGCTGTGCCGCCTAGTTTCTACAAGCGGTATACGGACTCATAGAATTTCTATTGAGCCCATACACCACTCCGAGGAAAGTAAATCAGAAATGACGAGGCACAGCGCTCACCCGAGTGCTTCTGTTGCTTCGTTTTAGCAATCAGTGGGGGGTCTCAGTGCTCGGACCACCACCGATCAAAAGTTCTGACATGTCACTATGTCATGTCAAAAGTTTTTTAAAAGTTTAGTTACACTTTAATCTGGAAAGCACATTGAATATTGTACAAACAAATGCTTCGTGGGTTAGATCAATATCCATGGGGAAATCTAGCCCATCAAGTCATCAGAACCAGTGAATGACATCCCAATTATGACACCATTTCCGAGTAAGGCTTATGTCCGAACTGATGTTGGACTAACTAACTTTTCAGCACTGTTTTGCTGATCTAAAGAATTCCCCAAATTGTTGCAGAATAATGCAACATATTGGTGTCTAATAGCCTTCCTGTCTCCCCTCAATGAGATGTCAGAACTCGTGACCATTGCTTTGTCTTGTGTCCTTGCCGTGAACATTCTGCATTCCCTATCCAGTTTAGTGTGAAGCAACTGCGCATGAGTCTAATGAAAGTCTTACCTGACTTTTAAAAAACTCCTCATACTATAGTCCTGCATAGTCACAGCACTACATCCATGTTAACAGTAAGAGCGTAAAAAGCACCCAATAACAAAAGCATTTTCATACATAGAGTCATTTATGTCCTTGAGAAATATAGATTTTGATCTTCCATCCTTGGGCTTAGTTCACACAGCAGCAGTTTTGGTGCAGCTTTGAGGCTTTTTTTCTTTTAGCCAATACCAGAATTGGATCCATAAAGGGGAGAGGTATATAGCTTTCTTTTATACTTTTTATCTCTTTAGGATCCACTTCCGGCTTTGACTGAAAAAATTAAAGGGGATTTCTCAGCTGAACATGCTGAACTATGTAAGTACACCATATACCCACCAAAGGTCCGTAGTTCTATTATAAAAAAAATAATAATTTGTGCCATTAGGGTAATAGGAGCAATGAAAGAATATAGTGGGCTCATAGTTATGAGTCTGCTGTATTCATGAAGGGGGTGCTCCCCCACCCCTCTCTGCAGGGACTGTCAGGCTGCTGTGTATGTGCAGGCATCGCAGAGAAGGTTGGGGAGAGGCTGAGGGAGCGCTGCTGTATTCTTACATGGCTCCTATTACCGAAACAGCACAAATTTTTTTGTGCCATTTTGGATAATAGCAGTACGGACTTGCAGCCGTTATATGCTGATCTTACATAGAGCAGAATATTCAGCTAACAGATCCACCTTACGTGGCAGTGGGGTGGAACAAAACTCTGAGTCTGGCTACATATCCTACCGGAACTTCAGATGTGGTGCCTGGTCACAGAGCATCATTGTCTCTTTTTTATTTTCTCTAACTTCCGACGATTCGCTGTTATCTCCTGGGGAAGTTGTCTCTGACTAGACATTTCCACTGCAGAGGTCCTCCACGTAATACAGAGGCCACTCTGCATTCTAGCTCATCAAAGGGGTCCTGATTGGGGGGACTTCCCTCTATGACATCCAAATTAAAACATATGGACAGTAGCGGTCTCCATTAGATAACCACTTTAAGACAATTTTTATTTATTTTTTAAATTGCCACCAATGCTGTTGACTCTTCTGCATATTCATGAAAACACAAATATTAGTTGAAAATTCTCTAAAATTCACTAAAAACTTAATTTGTTTCCCTCAAAGCTTTTTATATTTGTGGAAAAGGCACAAAAGTGCCACCTTAAGCAGCTCAGTGGTGTAATATGCCGAAATGTCATAGAAAATGGTTTTACTTTTACCAAGATAAGGAACAGTATTTCACTAGTCAGGTAAGACAAATAGGTATTAAAGACATATCACGAAGATTAAAATTCTGACAGCTCCTGATCTACCTTGGACGGGCATTCTCATTCTAAAGGACTCAAGGTAACTAAGCAAGGGAGCAAAGAAAACCACAGAAGTGTCACCGGTTGGTTATTTTTCCTTACTTTCCCGCTTAGTCATTTTTATCAAAAGCAAGGATCAAGGTGATTATCCAATCAGTTGAAACTGCAATGGCAACCCAATAATGTCATAAGGGTTAAGAAAGCTGCAAAGTTTTTTGTGATGTCCCTTGAGATAGCGGAGTTCATGGACGGCTGGATATCTCTATGGTAACCAGACTAAAACAAACAATCAATGAACTCCGGCTCCATTACTCTGCAAAAGTAATTTGTAGACAGAAGAAAAAATTCGGGCACAATTCTAAAAAATCTTCCAAATGAACGTAGTTCCTTATGTATCGTTTTATTTGCAGACGTCCAGGCACACACACATGCATTGGAAGTTTTGTTATAAATGTTACAGTCTAGTGCCATATATCTTCATGGTTACTTTAGAACAGCAGGAAAGAGATGGAAACATCTTCAGACATTTATATGAAATGGATATGCTGCAATAAAAAGACCTGACGTAAAAAGTCTACCTGCTTGTCTAAAATGTATTCTTCTGGGATTTGGAATACTTGTAGATTTTGCCACAGGCATAAGGTTTAATAAATATTACTAAACTAGTGGAGCATATGTAATGGTCTATTTTCTTGATATATTCTTTTTGGGTTCAGCACTGTGGCGGAGGTTACAGTTTACCTAAACTTTCAAGCACCTTTTTCTAGTTCTGAAGTTCACCCCCTAATATATCAGGCCATGCACAATCAGTCCACCAGTGGATCCACCAATTTCAACAAGATCTACTGAGAAACTAATGTGTATAAAGCTTTGTTCACATCTACGTTGGGGTCCCGTTCGGACGTTCCGTCTGAGCTTTCCGTCTGAACGGCACAACAGAGACAAACAGAAACCATGGGCACCGGATCCGTCACCATTGAAATCTGGTTTCCGTCTGTGTCTGTTCAGGGTCCCGTTCTGACGGAAAGCTCCGACGGAACATCAGAACGGGACCCCAACGCAGATGTGAACAAAGCCTTATACGCTAGTCTTAATAAATGTATTGCATCTTACGCCAACCTTCTTTATATTGAGAGCTAAATGCCATTTAATAAATGCGTCGCATCTTTCGGCTGACCATACGCCACAATTGTGGAGAAAAAATTGCAGAGGTGCGCCATCTCTTCCCCCCTTCCTATCGAGCATACTATATATATATATATATATATATATATATATATATATATATATATATATATATATAAAAGGTATACTCACCTTACCGCTCCTCTTTTCCCGTGTCTCCTCTCACCATGCTGCGGCTCATACAAGGTACTTACGCCCAGCAGAGCCAGGGCCGTATATGCAACGTAGCACTTAAAGTCATCAGTGCTACGTCACATACAACGTCCTGACGCTGCCCGGCGTCATTATGTTGCATGAGCCTCAGCATGCTGAGGGAGGCTGAGGGGACCTGGAAGGGAAAAGAGGACCGGTGAGGTGAGAATACTTTTTTTTGCCTGGCTCGGTACCCCCAGGAACAGCAAATGAAGAATTACAAGGTGCCTATTAAAAATACTGACCATTATTAAGCACCATTAATCCTTTGAAAGTAGAGAAGCACCCCGGAAATGTCTCTCAGGTCTAGCTCATTGAGAGTAAAGGGGGTCTTGATCCCCTCTATGAGTTAACATGCCCTAAAAGGCCAAATGGAAAGGGGTTCTCTAATGCAGACAACGCCTTTCAAGTTGACTTTGTACTTTTTAGTATTGGTTACAGTAAATGAATCACTTGTAGTTTTGTAAGAATGATTCATATTCTTAAATGTTGCGAATCACACACTACCATAAAGGTTTAACACATCTACGGACACCCAAAAATAAAAAAAATGCCTTTCACAACCACTTACAGAATGTATGAATATGCAAATGGCCAAAGGTTTTGTGTCATTAAGGCCTCATTTACACGAGCGTGATATACGTTCGTGCGACGCGTGTGCTTTTCACGTGTGTCGTACGGACCTATGTAAGTCTATGGGGGCATGCAGACAGTCCGTGAGTTTTGCTCAGCGTGAGTCCGCTGAAAACAACTCACGACATGTCCTATATTTGTGCGCTGTTCGCGCATCACGCACCCATTGAAGTCAATGGGTGCGTGAAAACCACGCAGGTCGCACGGAAGCACTTCCGTGGGAACAGCGTGATTCGCGCAACAGCTGTCAAACTCTGAATGTAAACAGAAAAGCACCACGTGCTTTTCTGTTTACAAACATCCAAACGGAGTGTGATAATGATGGTGGCTGCGCGAAAATCTCGCAGCCGCGCATCATACGCTGATGACACACGGAGCTGTTAAGTGCCTTTTGCGCAGGCAAGACGCCGCGTTTTTTGCGTGAGCAAAACGCACACGCTCGTGTAAATCAGGCCTTACAGTAATTATGGTGGGGCAAAGCAAACAGAGGAAAGAACGTTTCCCCTTGTGAGACCGGCATTCACGGTGTGGAGGTGTTCAGATACAGCATGTCCACATATTAAAGTTGAACACTGTGAAAACAAGATGTGATACTGGAGAACGCTCCTCAGAACGAGGCAGCTGTTCACAGTACTTCTAGGAAAGCCAAAGATCTGTCTATGGGGAATAGAAGAAACTTCCAACAGGCATGAAATGTTGCTGAAAGAAATGTTTTCTTCATGGACCACTATATAAACCTGCCATTGCAAGAAAAATAAAAGTGCAGACTATATATTTGGAAAGGAGAGTCAATGAGAAAAGGGAAAAAATACTGATATCCTAAAAAAAAAAGAGTCGTACTCAAAATATACTTTACATTGAAAAGTTATACATATACTGATAGATAGTGGCGAACCCTCAGAACAGCATAGAGATGTGTTCTGCTGTGTTTAGTTCACAGATATTGGTCTAGACTGGATATATTGTAGAAAACCTTCAGCTGTGAAAAGTATTATGGCAGGACAAATTGGATGTAAAAAATTTTCATTCACTGACAAAAAGCAGAGATATTGAAAATGTGAAGAAATTCTAATGCAAACTATATTATTTCTCGTTACCTAATAATAAATCTTTATCTATAAAACTGGACAAAGCAGATGGTAAACATGTTGAATATTTGATCTCCTAGTTAAGATCCCGGGGACATAAACTGCAGGACTGTTGCCACAGGAGTATCCTAACAATTACCGGCATGGATGCTAAATATTTAAAATTCCTGCACCCCAGGCAGCAGTCTGGAGCCAGTCAATGAACTGCCATTACCTAATATGATCTTTCAAGTGTCCCCATAGCTAGACCTTTCTTTACAGTAACAAGATGCCTTAGTAAAAGTATCATACAGCACACGCATATATATATAATTTATTTTTTTTTAGACTTTACACTATCTAGTCATACAAATAAATATTGTTACCGCCTACATAACCTGGTAGTATGCTGATAATCTGCATTCCCTGCATATCTACTATCTACTCCTTTAAGATTTATAGAGCCATTACTTGCATGTCATCTCTAAAATTTCAAGACAAAAGACAGATCTAAACCGCGCAGTTTACGTGAATGTATGTGCTCAGAAATTGCTTTTTGTTTCCCTCATATGACACCTTGTTACCCTCTTCTATTAGGACTGATTAAAGGACTTCCTGCTTGTGTTGTGGTTTAGCAGGAAGGAGTATTCACTCGGAATTATTAAGGGTCCGAGAACTGATCCTGAATTTCTTTTGTTTCATAGTTTTCAGGATACCGGTTTATCAGATGAACGTTCCATGTTTCCCGGCCGAAGGTTACTCTTTGAAGTTCCACCAAGAATTTCAATCCCATACCCTACTGCTTACAGTATTTACCAATCACTACAACCAACGTTATAATGTAGCAGCAGACATACATCGTCCAGGATGACCATAATCTGAGAGCAATTTGTTAAGGGGTGTCATTGTATGTAAAAGCCCATGATCAGCCCTAAATCAGGATAATTGTGCTACTGCTGTACTTCACTAAGAGAGATTGCCTAGAGGATTATACAGATGAGATCCTGTTCATGTTTAGATTGCAATTTATACAGGGTTCTTAAGGGTTAAGGCCCTTTTACACTGGCCGATAAAGCGAGCGCCGATCAACGAGACATCGTTGATCGGCGCTCGTTTGCTCCTGTCACACGGAGCTATGGATGGGGACAAGCGGTCATTACTCCAGTTACTCCTCGTCCCCATACGTTATTATCATGTCGACATGTTCTTCATAAAAAAAATTGCTACTAGAAAGATGACATTAAAATTCTATAAAAGTTAATATCATAAGTATTTGAGTTTCATTTGTCTGCATGATGGCCCAGGAGTAAGGTAAATAACATCAATTTGTGAGGAAGGAGATTACCAGGGTGAAGATATCACATATTTGGGAATGTTTCCTGTTGATCATTACATACCAGAAATTAACTTCTGCCCATACATTTGATCATTAAAAAAAAAACAACTAATATGTAGGTCTATAGGAATCTTTTATCAAGTTAAATAATGTAGAATAGCTCCCACTTAGCAAACCAAGTCAAACATTTCCAAAAGCTACAAACTAGAATTATAAATCATATTTTAAAATATTTCCGTTGTCTTTAAATTGTATGAACTTGTCTTTTTAGGTCTAAGGAAATCAGACGTCAAATATAATATACAGCAATACAGCACTCAAGAACGTAGCTCGCCAACATGCATGTAATGAGATGAATTGATTCACTTGAATAAGTGTTTTACTCAATGTAACGCTTAAACTGGCATGGCTGCTACACAAATCACAAAGTACTTCTAAGTCATTTAATAACCCATGGAAATCATCTCTAAATGCATGACATGAAGGCCGCTCTTAAAAAATATATATATATAGATGTGACACAGTATCTGGAAGCTTGAGTGAACCCTGGAATTTCAAATGTCTGCTTGAAAGTTATGAGTTTGTTCTTTATGAGGCAGCTGTTGTAATAAGTCCATTTACGTCAAAATATTTGTTCCATTTCATGTATAACATAGAACATTACATTTCTATGGACTTTGCATATATTGTCTTTATTTATTATAATTTTCTGTGGTTAAAGATGAGGTATTCTAGTAATAAAGATAAATGAACTTGTAAAGGCGCATCTTCACACGACAATAATTCTTACTTCAAAGGTCCCTTAGATTACTCTGCTTCTTCTACTTGAAGTCTCTAAAAGTCCTTTTACACGGCCTGATATAGGGCCATGAAAATGTGTGCTTATCAACGAGATAAGTCGTTTATTGGTGCTCGTTTGCTTCTTTCACTAGGAGCAATGCTTGGTTATGTATAGGGACGAGCGATTGTTACTATGATAGTTCATCCCCATACATTTCCATCATGTCGGCAGCAAAGCTCCGTTTACACAGAGAGATGTGCTGCCGACTAGCAACCATTTTACTGGCCGCATAAACTAGCAGATCAGGCGATGAACAGCCGTTTGCTCGCACATGGACTGATCGTTGCCCTTATTACACAGGGCAATGATTGGGTACAAGCGTTCATATTAACAATCGTTTGACTGATCATTGGCCCGTGTAAAATAGCCTTAAGTCCATGGCTTCATACTTGCTTATGGCCTTCCCAGGCAACAAGGGTGACAATCAAATTTCTTCATGTGCCATGTTAATTATCTCAGATGACTTACCCTGGGTCTAAGGGACAGCTTGCCAAAACAATGTTGTGTTGTTCTGTCATAATATTGGTGGAACAATACTGCCACCGAAGTTCTATCTAGAAAAGTGTGCCATGCAGCCTACGCCGATCAAAGGAAAAGTTCATGCCATCTCTTAGAACAGGACATTCTTCAGCTAAAATATACAGCGCTAATTTGAGAATATGGCAGGTGTAATGTGTTATGTGTTCTACCTTAAAGGGGTGGTATGCTTTAGACAAATTACTTTTGTTTGAAAGGTCCATGACCATAGGCCGATCGCATGAGATCTTGCTGCTCGGATCCCAAACAAACAACCCTAATCTGTGGGGAAACCTGGTAGCAATTGTTTAGTTCCTCTGCAGCGCCACTACAGGGCAAATGGAGCATTACATGGTGCCTATTGATTATCCGTATAATGCATGGATTTGCTGGGTCTACAAGAGCTGCAGACTCTATTTGTATCTGTTCTCAATGCTGGATTATAGATGACAGTCCTGAACGGGGCGCCACTCTATTAACTCAGAATTTCCTAATAAGGTCATTGAAAATAGTTTTTCTAAACCAGACAACCCCTTTAACATTTCTCAACTGGAGGCAAATAGATATACTGAAGATAAATTAAGTTCTGAATGCATATAATATGAATTTGTAGAGCTGGCTGAACGTCCCATTATGTATGTATAGTATATATTATGTATGTATAGTATATACTCTGTTGGTTAGGCACTTCTGCTACATGGTATTAAATTCTAAACAAATTCAAAGCAACAGCATAGAAATGTTACTATATTTCTCAGCCAGTAATATACTTCTGTAAAATGTTATCAATAAAAGCATCACAGGGTCCATGTCTGCAGTTGTTTTCAGCATTATGCATGCATACAAGGATCCCCTAGCAGAGCTGTAACATTTCTCTAAAATTAATGTACAGTCCTTAAAATGTCTTGTGTGTAAAGTGAATTATACAGGAAGAATTGGAAAACAATTTATTTCATCTCCCTTTCTTTATTAGAACATTTTTGAGTATCACAGACAGGACGAGACCCCGCCTGCACATAATTATTTCTTATTTTCTGGAAGAACATATAAAACAGTTGAAGCGGAGTTCCAACTGGCTGGGACACACTGTCTGCTAACAGCCCACAACGACCATATAACACTCCAAATTTCAGTGTTACGTTTCCAAGGTTCATTTTGAGGATGTAGTACCGGTGATAACTTCTTGACCTGAGTTTTGACTAATCTAGAATTATCTTTGTTGCGTTATTTCAAGGAGGAACATACCAATAACATACAATTTGGCAGAGGTCAAGTATAACATGTGCCTGGCTCTGTACCTTTTAGGCTTGGTTCACACCTGCGTTGTGATATTCCGTTGTTTTGCTCCGTCAAGACATCAGCACTATTGCCTTTTCTTTTGGGAAAAATTTCGTTTCTAAACTAATCAAACTTTCAGAAACAACCGTAACTTTAGACAAAATCCAAGAACGGTAATACCTTCATGGTGGAAGTGTTACGACAATGTCTTCTATCAGTTTGACAGTAAAAGTGGACTGAAAACATAACTGCAATGCACAACCAGCTGCACCGCTTCAAGGAAACACAACATTTACAGTCAGGGTTATAGAGTGGCCCCAAGCAAGACGTAATTTTTCAAATGTTTTCAAGGTCTACCATTTTGAGAGTCAATTCCCTATAGAAGTCTTTCCCGCTAGTGTTTGCATAAAAAGAGTGCATCGTTAAATCATACTTGGTGTCGTGATTAACTTTCCCAACATTATTGACACTTGGGACACTTTGCAGCTGTGAGCAATGTAAAAAGGCAAATAAAAATTTAGAGGCAAGAACAAAGTATGTTTATGTAGTGTCTGATGTCATCATATCCATTACATTTGTTAAGTGACTTCGTTTAGACAGAACTTGACAAATGATCTTAGTTTTATGCAATTACATATTATTCCTTTTAAAGGACTCATAGCTTGGTACTCTACTTCCTAAATCAAGGCCAAGACTTGATAAAATTATTAAATGACATAGTAGCAATCCTTCAACAGTCTGAAGCCAAAACCACATTATGTAATATGAAATTGTTTTTATTAATATCATTACACTCTATTGTCTGGTCATCACATTCTAAAACTTCTGACATGTGATAGTGACATGTAAGAAGTTTTGATCAGTGGGGGTCTGAGCACTGAGACACCCACCAATCGCTAAAACGAACCGGCAGAAAAACTCGGGTGAGCACTGTGCCGCTTTATTTCTGATCGGCTTTTCTTGGAAAGCCGAGCACATACTTTCTATTGAGCCCATACACCAATTGCTCAACTTTCCGAGTAAAGCCAATCAGAAACTAAGCAGCTCAGTATTCACCCAAGCGCTTCTGCCGCTTAATTTTAGTCTCAGTACTCACCCAAGCGCTTCTGCCGCTTAGTTTTAGTCTCAGTGCTCACCCAAGCACTTCTGCCGCTTAGTTTTAGTCTCATAGCTCAGACCCTCACCGATCAAAACTTCTGACATGTTACTATGACATGTCAGAAGGTTTTTGAAAGTTTAGTTACCTTTTCAATTCTGTAGATGATGACCTTGGCTTGAACCAAGTCTCTAAGTAAATACCTTGGAGATACAGGTTTAAACTGCTTAAGGGTGAACAAATTCAAAGGGATTTATTCATGATCGGACAGGAGAGAAACCAAAATTCCAGAACTGTCCTCTGCAATCAGGGAATTGTTCTAACTTGATTCATGACAAGACCTAATAGCGAAATACCAGTTCTGACTAAGGAAAAATGCTGCTTTGCACAGATCTAAGGTTTCACTAAAGTGAGACAGCCAGAATCAGCTGTCCCCAGTAGCAAATATCAGGGGTGTCTGAGCATTCCATACAGTTTTATATATAATTAAACTTCTCCATCATCTTTTTCACCAAAAGAAAATTCACAATAAAGCTTTTGCAATTGGACAGCAACTATTCACCGGATACTTAGGAACTACATACATATCTGTGAAGAAGAGCAGTTATACTCGAAAATTTGTCAGGGGCGATTGGGAGTTTCCTTGGTTTAACTACATATTTGTGATTAAGCAATGCTAGTCGTTCCATATGGAAAGGTAAGTTCTGTGAATAAGGCAATGTAAACCAGATGGAATTCCCTGTAGATGCAGAGCCGCCGCCTATCACACTCTTTACAGCATAATTAAAAACAGATCAAGTAGTTGATTGAGTTCATGATGCAGCTAAAATACAATTTTCTTCGCAGAGTGATAATAGGACAATTAATTTGTTCCAGAGCATCTGGGAAGGTCCTTTAGGAGAGCAAGTCCACTAAGAACATTGAGATTATGTTTAACTATTTCTGGAAGGCAATGATTTATCATACAGAATGCAAACATTATTTTTCTGGCAACTCCAGTTAAAGAGGCTCTGTCACCACATTATAAGTGCCCTGTCTCCTATATAAGGAGATCGGCGCTGTAATGTAGGTGACAGTAATGCTTTTTATTTAAAAAAAACTATCTTTTTTTACAAAGTTAGGAGCGATTTAAGTTTATGCTAATGAGCTTTCTTAATGCCGAATTGGGCGTTGTACAGAGGAGTGCATGACGCTGACCAATCGGCATCATGCACTCCTCTCCATTCATTTACACTGCACTAGTGATATAGATATATCGCTATGTGCAGCCTCATACACAAGCCCTAACATTACTAGTGTCCTGATAATGAATACACATGAAATCCAGCCTGGACGTCATGTGTACTCAGAATCCTGACACTTCTGACTCTTTTTTGTGAGATTCCAGCAACGGATACGAAATCTCGCGAGATCTCGCAGCTAAACGAGATTTGGTTTCACTTGCCGGAATCTCACAAAAAAAGATTCAGAAGTGTCAGGATTCTGAGTACACGTGACGTCCAGGCTGGATGGTCATGTGTATTCATTATCAGGACACTGTAGTAATGTTAGGGTTTGTGTATGAGGCTGCACATAGTGATATAACTATATCGCTAGTGCAGTGTAAATGAATGGAGAGGAGTGCATGATGCCGATTGGTCAGCGTCATGCACTCCTCTGTACAACGCCCACTTGGTCAAAAGTAAAAGTACGCCCACTTGGGCATTAAGAAAGCTCATTAGCATAAACTTAAATCGCTCCTAACTTTGTGAAAAAATATCGTTTTTTTTAATAAAAAGCATTACTGTCACCTACATTATAGCGCCCATCTCCTTATGTAGGAGACAGGGCACTTATAATGTGGTGACAGAGTCTCTTTAAGGCCAATACAGACTACATGAAATTGAAAATATAGCGCTCTGTACAACAGAACAATTTTTATTGGGTGGTATTTACTTCCATTGTTAGGCCATTATTAAGAAAATTCTGATAATTTACACTTTTAATGTTAGTGGCGACACAGTACGTAGGAGTATATGGAAATAAATGAACAGTGTGCTATTTAAAAAAATAAAATAAAATTGTTAAAAAGGACAGCAGTAAATATTTTATTCTTCCTTGATGTCATATTTGACATTACAATCCACAAATAAACAATATTTTTTATACAATCTTTACAAATAAATATATATATATATTTATTTGTCTTATTATGTTTGCCTTCTTATTCTTTTACTGAAGGGCTCAAAACATGTAAACAAAACATTTTGGTAAAGGGAGTAGCTTAGGCTGTCTCACTTCTAGCTGGGAGGCAGCTTGCTTCAGGAGTAACCTTACCCTACAGCAATTCTGCAATGGAAACCAAACAAGGATGAGCTCCATCTCTCAACTAAGCTTCGCCCCTTCTAACACAGCAGCTGATAATGGAACCAGGACATAAATGAGCCCTGCTTCTTTGCCAGATCTCTACAAGACATGTTTATGTCGGAAGCCTTTGGGCAAATTCAGACGTGGCAGAATTGCTGTGGAATTTCCGCTGCGGACAGTCCGCAGTGGAATTCTCCAGCGGACGGTTTTTACATTTGTTTCAATACATTTTTAGGCAAGTTAGTTCAGACGTTACGGAAAACTCTGCTGCGGTGCAGAATTTTCAGTCCGCAGCATCGACTGTCTGTTGCGGAGAAGAAGCGACATTTCACTGCGTATTTCAGCCTTTGCAATGCAAACGGCAAGTCCGCTGTGTTTTCTGCAACGTCTGAATTACCTGTCAAATATGCAAATGTTGGTGCAGATTTGTTGCGTAATTGCCCCAAATCTGCACCAACATTTGCAGCGGAAAAACTCTGCCACGTCTGAACGTGCCCTTTGCAGACTAATCAACAGTTGTTGTTTTTTCTCAAGTTATTTCTTCAATTAATTTCCAGATTTCATGTCCCAGTGAACATTATTTGAAAACATTATTTTGTGACAGCTGAGAAGATGGGGACCATTAATGTTACTGTAAATTAAACATGTAAAGGATTTTCAATGTTAAAACAGATTATACCTATAATAGCTGCCTGAATAACACAGGAAGAAAAAAAACATGTTTCTTCACTTATCAATTATCAAATAAAACACCTAAAATATGGAGCAACTCAATGCACCTTGCTGTGAAGTAATAATAATGGCATTGTAATAGATTAAACAATCCAAGTCTAATAATCTAAACCAAACTTTCTTGGAAGTCTCTAAAATCTGGAGTGCTATACTCATGTGCCAGAAGAACATTCAGTTAAAAGAAGGTAAAGGAAAAAACGAGTGATACTGGAGGGCTTCACCAAGTGGAATCCAAGTGAAATTGTAGCTAACCGTCAATAGTTCCACAAGTGATTGAATTTGGGCGCACTGTGTAATGATTACTTGTCATCTCACCTCTAGACCAACATCAGAAGTTACCGACTGACATAATCTCGTAAAATATATTTTAAATTAATGTTTCTTTATGGAACAAAACCCCATGAATTCTCGCTCAACAATAAAAAAAAAAAAAATGCTTATAAACACTGTTACATAAAGTAGCTACGTAGTTCAAACGTTATCAATCAATTATACGTCATTCATTGCTAGATTCATTATGACCCTCAATGCCACTTGTCGTTTTTTAAAAGATGTCACATTTTGTAATAACTCTAAGGCTGGGTTCACACACACTATTTACGGACGTAATTCGGGCATTTTAGCCCCGAATTACGTCCGAAAATGCGGATCAAAAGTGTCGGCAAACATCTGCCCATTCATTTGAATAAGTCTTACGATGTTCTGTGCCGACGGTCATTTTTTTTACGCGCCGCTGTCAAAAGGCGGCGCGTAAAAGTGACGCCCGCGTCAAAGAAGTGCATGTCACTTCTTCAGACGTAAATGGAGCCATTTTCCATTGACTCCATGGAAAAACAGCTCCAATTACGTCCGTAATGGACGCAGCGAAAAGAGCCTGCACATGCCATTACGGCTGAAATTACGGAGCTGTTTTCTCCTGAAAGCAGCTCCGTAATTTCAGCCATAACGGAGGCTGCCTTGTGAACATACCCTAACTGTAAAGAACCCTTTCCTGTATTTATGTCTGAGTCGCCTTTCCTCCACACGTAATGAATGTCCCCTGGTTCTTTGTTAAGTTCTTGAAAAGAATAAACCATGTGCCAGTTCTTTGTATTGACCACACATATATATGTTAATAAGATCACCTCTAAGGCGTCTTTTTTTCAATCTGAATAGGCCCAATTTTTCTAGCCTTTCACTGTAAGAGATTCCCCCTATCCCATTTAATAATCTAGTTGCCCGCCTTTCAACCCATATGTGACCTTACAAGGGATTTAAAGAGGGGTAATATTTCAATTAAATTACAGATTTTTACCTAATTTTATATACACTAAAATCTTATTTGCTTTTACAGCTACTGCTTGACATTGAGTGCTGCTTAGCTTCCTTTTATCCTAAATACACAGGTCCTTCTGTTGTTTTGTTATCACCAGTTTTATTATATTTAATGTATATGCATTAATACTATTCCTGCGGCCTAGGTGCATTACTTTACATTTATCAACATAAAATTTCATCTGCCACCTTCTTTCCCAGGCTGCCTAGCTTATTAAGAACTTCAGCTAAGTGCATATGCTTCCACAGAGGAGAGGAGGCCTCATAGCAAAACTCAATGTTTGATCCTTGCTGCAACTGGCTCATGGCATTATGCGCAATACCCTGGGGCAGAAAATAGGGCATGTTCATCCCGCTATCCTAGGTGGAACCCAAGGGAAAGTTTTTCGATTCTTTATTTAATTGTGGGGCACAAGGGCGGTAGTGGGGCCACTCAGATTAACATTAGTCCTCTGGAATGTGCTACCCCAGACAATCAGATTAATTCCCAATATCCACAGTTTTAAACGTGCCCTGAAAACACATCTATTTAGACAGGCCTATAACATTCCCTAATCTGACTCCTTTCCATGGCCCTCCTTTTAGATTAGTCATCAGAATAAGATTCCCTCACACTCCTTCTCTTCATGTCCGTCATACACGGATACTGGCTGGTGATCGGCTCATGCAGCTTTATGTTACCACCGCATGTGTATAAAAATGGCCGGACCATTGTACAGAACAAACACTGTTACACTTTGTGTCTCCTTTACTTCCTCATAGATTGTAAGCTCTTGCGAGCAGGGTCCTCACTCCCCAGATTTGAATTGTAAATGAACTTTGTCACTATGTAATGTCTGATATTGTTTGTTTCATGTCCCCTCTAAATTGTAAAGTGCTGCGTAATATGTTGGCGCTATATAAATAAAGATTATTATTATTATTATTATTATCCGTGGACCATACCCCAGAAGCTGCTTGGGCACCTTTACAGCATGTAACACTTTGTATACATAAATAACATATTTGTTATTGTGTTTTTTCAAAAATGATTAAGTGGAATAAAGCAGAATAGAGACCACAACTCTACTATTCACACAGTGGGCCTCATGATTCAAAGCATCTATGGGCAACAGATACACTATAGGGTCAAAACTGCTGATAAAATCATGCCTTCGAAAGTTTTAACAACTTTTCATGCTCACTCAGGGCACAATCTTGTAGAAATGTTCCCTATCATCTGTTTGACCTCAAGGGCTCTGTAGCAATTCTACTATTTTTTATATTTTTGTAGAATACGCTGACATAAAGACCAATTTAAAAAAAAATCCAAATTGTTTATCTTGTTTCAACAATATCAGATTTTATGTCAACTGGCACCTTGCAAACATGCAAAATATCCTGTGACCAGAACACACCGAGTCTATTTTCAGTCTGCAAACAGATCAAGGTATTCTGCTGTAAACACATGCACGTCCAGGGTAGCCAGAGCCAGCAGACATCAGGAAACCACTTATCTGTTTTCAACATGAAGTGGGATTGATATATGTCCAAGACTAAAGGTCATGGAGGTCACTAACTTTTGCAAGGATCAGAAAGATAACATTCGATCTGCTTTAAAATGACTTATTCCCAAAGTACAATTGTGGTTGTGCTCTGGTTGTTCATCATCTTATTTTTCATTGCTGTTGCCAATAGATCTCTGAAGCTTCCTGGACTATTTAGCAATCTTTTTTGAGTATTGTATTACAAGGAAAGGGAAGAGGTTGGGGGTTTATGGTGCTTAATGAATGCTTCTATACAGTAGAAAAGATCAACGCAGGAAGAGGTAATTCTTTACACGAGCTTCTAACAACAAAAGTCTATTCTTGTAAGGTCTTTCTGGAAAGGTATAACAGGAATTAGGAAAGTGTCATGACAGACAATGACAGATTACATAGTTCAACATAAGCAAAAAAAACAAAAGCCTTGTTAGGTTTATTTTCTATGCTCTTCATTTCAAAATTTAAAAAAAGGCTCCTATAATTGTAGAATCAAGTAATGAAACCAAGCAAAATGGATACTTTACATTAAAGGGGTTCTCCGGGACTAACATTTCTTGCATAATTTAAGGATAGGACATAAATGTTTAATCAGTGGGTGTCTGACCTCTGGTACACCGGCCCATCAACACAATGAAGGGGTTGTGGCACAAGTACCCTTCTGTTACTGCAACTCATCCTATTCACTTGAATGGGAACGAGCTGCAGTTACAGGCATGGCCGCCCGTATGAATAAGCCGCTGTGCTTGATTAGACAATGAAGTGTAAACGCCACTGCCCCTACCGATTAAATGTTGTTCTCCTTTCCTAAGGATAGGCCAGAAATGTTTGAGTCCCGGAGAGCGAAGAGAAGAAAAAGTTGGCAGATGCACTGATCTGAAAGGGCTGTCCAGTTTTATGTAAATACAGATTAATCATTGTATGATGAAAAGTTGTGCAACTTTCTAATATACATGGTGTTTCAATTGCTCACCTTCTTAAATATCTCTGCTTGCAGTCATCAATTGGAAACGTTCACTGTTTATTAAACACTAAGGGCAAAGCCACACGTGGCGGAATTCCTCTTGAATTCCGCAGCGGACACTCCGCAGCGTTAATCCGCAGCGGAGCCGTTTCTCCATTGACTTCCACTTTTATTTAGAAGTGTTCGTTTAGACGATGCGTAAAATTCCGCTGCGGAGCATAGGCTGCGGAGCGGAATTTGGTGTCCGCAGCATGCAAGGGATGTTGCGGAGTTGTGGCGGACTGCTTGCGGACTCATGGCGTAATTTCTCCATTGACTTAAATGGAGATTCTAAATTCCGCAATGAAGTCCGCAGCTGTCATGCACATGTTATGTGTGCTGCGGATGCGTCTTGCTTTTTTGACATGACATTTCTTCATTCTGGCTGGACCTATGTATTTCTAGGTCTACAGCCAGACTGAGGAAGTCAATGGGGCTCCCGGAATTACGGGAGCGTTGCTTGGAGACGTCAGTAAATAGTCACTGTCCAAGGTGCTGAAAGAGTTAAGCGATCGGCAGTAACTGTTTCTGCACCCTGGACAGTGACTACCGATCCCAATATACAGCAACCTGTCAAAAAAATAGAAGTTCATACTTACCGAGAACTCCCTGCTTCTGTCTCCAGTCCGGCTTCCCAGGATGACGTTTCAGTCTAAGTGACGGCTGCAGCCAATCACAGACTGCAGCGGTCACATGGACTGCCGCGTCATCCAGGGAGGTCGGGCTGGATGCCGAAAGAGGGACGCGTCACCAAGACAACGGCCGGTAAGTATGAAATTCGTTTACTTTCACTAGGGAAAGTGCTTCCCTTCTCTCTATCCTGCACTGATAGAGAGAAGGGAAGCACTTTTCCCGCAGTCCGCAGCAGCTAGTCCGCATCAATTTACTGCACATTTTGGGCAGATCCGCCGCAGAATCTGCAACGCAGATTCTGTGCGGCATTGATGCGGACAGTTGCGGAGGAAATCCGCCACGTGTGGGCATGCCCTAAGGCTTCCTGACCAGTCCTGCTTACACAGCTGCGGATTTGTTGAAATTAAACATCTTCCTGTCCTAAACTCAAGGCTAAGAGATCTTACCTACACTGATACACTGTAACAAGCCGTTGTGTGAGCAAGCCTAGGTCTATACCTGTTTTCAATCTCTGAATGAAAATAAAATGTTTCCGTTCACTGACAATTGCGCATTGCAACCCGTTTAGAGGGGATGTGTCATCAGAAAATGACCTATTGCTTAAATCAGGTTATTATGTTAAACATATTTTTTTAAGAACTGATTTTTTTGTAATTATCTATATTAAATAATAATCCTAAAATCTTGCAGTTTTCACTCTAGCCACTGAGCCTCACAATAGACTGACACTTCCTGTTCTGTAAAGATCACTTCTCAGCAGTCAACTCATTATCATCACAGGCAGGATTACAATGATAGGTAATACCTCTCTATATATATATATATATAACACAGGATCCACCATTGAGAGGTGATGGTCACTGCTTCCCATCTCCCCCTCCCTGCACAATGACCTCTACACAAATCACAGAGCATGCCTAGAAAACTCTCCCTTAAAAGTCAATGGGTAAGCTCCAGACTTGTTTAACATGGCCCATGTGGCATATCTAAATGATGTTAGCAGCAGCTCAAGCAAGATGCCTGCCCCCATAATCATGTACAAAAGATAGAATTCAAAAAAATGTGCAATGAAAAAAATATAAACATATTAGAAAAACAGATGTTTCACTATCTTGTATTACTTAGTAAAAAAAATTAATAGTTTATATATATATATATATATATATATATATATATATATATATATATATATATATATTATATATATATATATGTATTTCTAGCTCCTACTACCCTTCTCTATATAGATGGTTGAGTATTATTCCACGCATTAGTGTCGACTATGCTGTCACTATACCTATATGGGTATGTGCACACGAGAAGTGGCTTTTACGTCTGAAAAGACAGACTGTTTTCAGGAGAAAACAGCTGCGTCGTTTCAGACGTAAAAGCTCTTCATCGCATTATGCGAGGCGTCTTTGACGCTAGTAAATCTTGAGCTGCTCTTCATTGACTTCAATGAAGAACGGCTCAAATTACGTTGCAAAGAAGTGTCCTGCACTTCTTTGCTGAGGCAGTCAATTTACGCGTCGTCGTTTGACAGCTGTCAAACGACGACGCGTAAATGACAGGTCGTCTGCACAGTATGTCGGCAAACCCATTCAAATGAATGGGCAGATGTTTGCCGACGTATTGGAGCCGTATTTTCAGACGTAAAACGAGGCATAATACGCCTCGTTTACGTCTGAAAATGGGTCGTGTGAACTCAGCCTAACCCTATTGCCTGCAAAGCCACACTTGTGATAAAAGAGTAAGTACTACCCTCTTTGCATCAGTAATGCAGTCCATCTCCAAGAAAAACAACAAATGAACACTGTCTGCTGAGTTGTAGGTAGAATAGGGTCTGCTGAAAAATAAGCAAACTTGTCCGCCCACGTGGTCTCTGGAGAAAGTAGAGCAGAGCCAACAGGTGATGAAGTGGCCTGACGCTTTTCTAGTGGTATGCCATCAATGTCTGTCCTGAGACATCCCCTTCAAGGTCACACCTATATGAAGGTTATACCAACAGAGATCATTTTTGCGTGGCCTTTCACTGTTAACACATATTAAACTGATTTACAATGTTATTCAGACTTTTCTGTAATTGTAAAAGATAATTAAGATTAATTGGGGAGAAAGGAAACTTAGCGGTCAACAGTCTGCGGCCCTCATAATAAAATTCTTTACTGCCCTCCCCCTCGTGAACCCTGTTCAAATGAACAATTATTCTCCACATACAAAATGCTGCAGTCAGCAAGAGAACCAGAGAAAAATGCAATCTCCAGAAGATATAACTTAACTGCGCTTCACAAGGGTGAAAGAATTTGAACTTAAATATTTGTTTATAGGAATCATGGCATGTAGCTCGAGCATTAGACCATAATCTGCAACACATTTAGTAAAATCATACTTCGAACATGAGCATGGCCTCTTAAAGAGCACCAGCACCCAAAATAAGTTAGCACAGTAAAATTCCTTAAACCTGCCATCAATAGGACCGGATACGTGCCAGATTATCAAATGTTCTAAATTATTAGATGGTTCTAGAAATGCATTTAAGTCCATTTGAAAGGGTAAAGAATCTTCAGACAGAAAGCCCAAAATAAAATGTTAAGACTTCGGGTATGTGCACATGGCGTTTTTGGCAAGCAGAAGAAATCTGCCTCAAAATTCCTTCAGATTTTAAAATGCAAGCATGTTTTAGGCTTTTTTTTACATGTTTTTTGAGACTTTTTTTAATGCAGTTTTTCTAATTAATCAAATGCAAAAACCATGTCTCCCATTGTTTTCAATGGAGGTTTAGGAGGCAGAAACCACTCCAAGGCCATGGCCTTTTTTTCTGCGAGCAGTCAAAAACCGCCTTGGAAAAAAAAACGCCTATGCCTCCTTTTGAAATAAAATAACAATTGTGTGAACTGGGCCTATATCTGCTACTATTACGCTGGATTCACACACAGTGTTTTGTTGCGTTTTACGTGACGTTTTTGTTGGCGTTTTTCATCGCTTTTCTTATTTTTAGGTAAAAAAAATGCTACGACCAGATGCCACTTTAAAGTCTATAGTGAAATACAGAAAAGTCTACATACACAGCGTTTTTGGATTGTGACGTTTAAGTGGAGTTTTTGGATTCCGCATGCTCTGGGTGTGCTGTTTTTCCCATAGACTTCTCTAAAGGACGCCAAAATAAGTAACACCACCAAAAAACGCATACTACATTTGTTTGAATGCATTTTTTCAAGCAGTTTGAGGCCTTATTCACACGAACGTGTATTACGTCCGTGCTACGCGTGTGGAAATCACGCGCGTTGCACGGACCTATGTAAGTCAATGGGGCCGTTCTGACAGGTCGTGATTTTCACGCAGCGTATGTCCGCTGCGTAAAACTCACGACATGTCCTATACTTGCCCGTGTTTCACGCAACACGCACCCATTGTAGTCAATGGCTGCGTGCAAATCGCGTTCGGCACACGGAAGCACTTCCGGGTGACGCGTGTGATTCGTGCTACAGTTGGTAAAGAAGTGAAGGGAAACATAAAAGCCCCTCCTTCTTTACAGTGTCGTAACATCAAAACAGAGTGTCATTGTAAAGGATCTGCCAGGCACTGCGGGGTTAACTCCCAGAACTAATCAGTCAGCACCTGAGAATACATCCCTGAGACTGACTCCTGCTTCCACCATTCAGGCTGGCAGGCTTAGGAGTGGGAGAGCCTATCGTAACCTGGCCAGACTCAGCTAGCTCCCGCCCTCGGTCTATTTAAGCCTGCACTTCCTGTCCCTCGGTGCTTGTTATTGCTTTGGTTTCCTTCCTTGTGGTTCCTGGCCCAGCTACAGCTCCTGCTATTTTTGATCCTGCTCCATACCGACCCCGGCTTACCGACTACTCTTCTGCTTTTCGTTTTGTACCTCGCACACTCCTGGCTTGACTCGGCTCGTTCACCACTCTGGTTGCTCACGGTGTTGCCGTGGGCAACGGCCCCTTTTCCTTGCTTGTGTTCCTTCTATGTTTGTCGTGTTTGTCGTGCACTTACTGAGCGCAGGGACCGCCGCCCAGTTGTACCCCGTCGCCTAGGGCGGGTCGTTGCAAGTAGGCAGGGACAGAGTGGCGGGTAGATTAGGGCTCACTTGTCCGTCTCCCTACCCCCTGACGTTACAGTCATAATGATGCCGGCTGCGTGAAAAGCCACGCACCATACACAGATGCCACACTGAACTTTTGCGCGCGCAAAACGCAGCGTTTTTTGCACGCGCAAAACGGACACGTTCGTGTGAATAACTACAAAAATCCTGTGTGAAAGGGGCCTGAGGGTAAGTTTACACATGTGGCAGATTTGTCGCAGAAATTTCTGTGACTGTCTCATTCACCTGAATAAGGTTTTCAAAAATGTATACACATGCTGCAGAAACAACCCCATTCATAAGTATGGAACAGGTTTTAAGTCACAGACATTTCTACAACAAATCTGCCGCATGTGAACATACCCTTTCTATGTTTTCTAATTAAAGGAATATTCGAATTGGTTACTAATGCTTATTACTTCGCTTCTGTCTGATGAAATTCACAATTTTATTGCAGTTCTGTGCTAGCAAATTAAAGGAATTTCACTACATAAAAAAATTTAAATAGCAAAGCAATGTAAAGTATATGATACAACAATAGAACTAAAATGTACAGATCTGTAATGTCAGGCCATTTACTATACAAGACTGAGCAATGAAGATGAAATCTAAGAAAGAAAACGATCAAGATAAATTTATTTTTAGTGACATTACTGTCATAAAATCTTAAGAGTAAAGAAAAGAAAGGAATAGTCTACCCTTGTTCATATACACTTGGACATAAAAATACCTTTACCCATAAAAGGATATTCTAGGTAAAAATGCTAGAATAGTGGGGGTCTGATCGCTAGGACCCCCACCAGTCACCATAACAGGGGACTCCTAGCCGCAAGTTGGTGGCTAGGGGGAGTTTGAAAGACGCGAAGCGGGGCATGTGCAGTGCTGCTCCATTCAAAGTCTATGGGACTTACGAAACAGCCGAGCACAGCCCCATAAACATTGAATAGAGCAGCACCGTGCATGCCCGGACTCCAATCCATTCCAACTCCTCCTAGTTGCCGACTTGCAGCTAGGGAAAACGGGGGATCAGAGTCCTCATTCTGGCGACCGGTGGGGATCCTAGCGGTTGGGCCCCAAACGATCTAGCATTTTTCACCTATCCAGTGACTAGGTGAAAAATGCTAGAGGCTGGAATACTCCTTTAATGATCCTCTAAAATTCAAGCGGGTCATCTCTGCTAAATGATAAACATTGTACTCTGTACAAGGTCCAAAAATAGGCTGCCGTGGAACCAACAGTGACCCAAAGGATCAAAGTCCTGGTGCTTTTTTTTTGTTTGATATATTTTTTTATATTTCTGAACCATTGAATTGAATAGCAAACTCTGTCACTGATTGACTTTTCTTTTTCGAAAATTTAATACAAATAAATATCTAAAAGATAAAAAATATCATAGCAGGCATACATTTCATCTTCTCTCTTCAGGACTCTTCCAGATGTGCCGAATTTATAAAGAGACATACACCTCTTATTAAATTTGGCACATTTCATTCGATGTAGTTCAGTTTAAGACGGGCGTATGAAACCCCAGACTTAATAAATCTCCCTCAAAGAATATTAGAAAATTGTATAATACATACAGTATACCCAGAATGAGATAAATATCTATGTGTATACCATAAATAAGGAAGATATAATTTAGGAAGATACTGAAGAAACGTAGTAATGTGGCAAGTGCCCATGACTTTACTTGGTCTGGACTGTTCTATGTAAAGAATTGCTCTGTAAACACTGCAGGATGTTCTATCAGTAACAGGATCAGCGGCAGTGTTAGTAATGGCACACTAAAACAATAGACAAGCGTATAATACTGTGCATCCAGGAAACACTGACGGGCAGATTATACTGTACTGTAAATCATACATACCTCATGTTTACTTTGACAGGGGTCTTCCTCCAAACATTTCAGATTTATGATATGAATCTCTTGGGGTTGACTTATTGTTCCTTTACTGGCGCAGCCAGATATAATACTGTAGCTTTCCAGAAAAGCTTGGACAGGGTGATCTTCAGTAACAGGTGACAGCAGACATGTAGCTTCAGGGATAGGACCTGTTATACACAGAGAGGAAATGGGATTACTATAAAATAATAGAAGTGATCATTTTATGATTTACCGGTAAATCACAATGGAGGCAATTTTTTCAAAATGGAATTTCATACAGCAGTCTTGATCTAAAAAAAGTTGGAGTAAGATTTGCCTAATTTAATAAGAGGCATATACCTCATAATATAGTAGGCGCATTTCTGGCTGTATGTGCACCAGAAAATCAAATCTATCCCAGCTAAGAGCTGTGCTATCATTTACAATAGTTTTCTTGCCTAAATTATAGTAAATGTATCGGGCTGCAGTTGCTCGCCCCTCCCTATAAATCCCACCCACTTTTTATTAAAGTAGCAAAGAAGGTGTAATTGAGACTTTTCTATGCCAAGAAAACTGGCGTAGGGGGTTCATAAATTCCCCCCAAAATCTTGTCTGGTCAAAGACATAGAACTGGACTAAAAACGAGAGTCAGAAAAGTCATAGACCAATTGAAAGGAAAAATGACCAGTCTAACGTCACTCCCTAAAACATGTGTCCACCACATCCAGGTACTGTGAACTGACTAATAAAAAAAACAAATATAGGAGCAAGGAAAAAAAACTTCTAGGAAAATAAGAAGGAAGAAACTAATTTGATTAATTTTTAGTTAAAAATAAAAATTTGGGTGTGAGCCCTGGACCATAATGCTGTAGTTCTGTCCACGTGCCACCACCAATTATGAAGTTATAGTGGTTCAGAAGCAGGTGTCTTGAAACTAATGGGCTACATAAAAAACTTCAACTTGTATTCAGTAGTCGCTAACAAAATTGTGAGTGAGAAATATTACATACAAATATAGGTGCCGTCATGATGGATAGAATAAATAAGTTGGGATATATGTGTGATTTAGGAATTGTAAACTGAAAGTTTCAGGAACCCTCAATAGATTTTAACAACCAGAACCCCACTGTAGCCATACTCTAGTGATTACCCATTTATGTGTGAATAAACATACCCCATAATAAGGCTTTTACTTAGGCTGCTCTATTCACATCTGTGTTTTGGTTTCCAATTATAACGGAAATCAGGAAGCAGTTCTGGATCAGTCATACAACAGATACCACATGCGCTTGACGGATCTCGTTCACTTATAATGGGGTCTGACGGGTTCTGTCGTGGTGTCCGTTGTATTGATGAGAAGAATAGCGCTGCATGAAGTGCCATTATTTTAGTAAAATCTGATGGAATCTGCAGGGGAGGCTCCGAATGGAACCAGTGGCACAGATTTGAACAAAATCTAACCTACAAAAAAATTTATAAAATGTCTCCCAATTAATTAAGATAGCACTAAACTTGCATTTTTGTGAACAGTAGCGTATGACAAAAATGACTTAATCTTTTGGTTTTTCGAATTATAGAAACAGAAGAAGGCACCACCAGAAGGACACGCAAGCTATAACCAAAACCTAAAATAAAATATTCTAATAATACATTTTTATTCATATAGCCCCACATATTCCTCAGCTTTTTATAATCAGGAGAAGTATACATGCAAAATAACAAATAATAAAAACAAATGAAAATGAATTACATAAAAGTAGAAAGAACCATGATGGTAAAAGCTTAAAATCTAAAGACATGGGAGATATGTATTATTATTGGTGCATCGTATGAATGGTGCGCCATTCTCTAATAAGAAATGTGTTGGAAATTTTTGACAAATGAGTCCCGCTTGGTGCAACTCTAAAGTCCTAACAAATCAAAAACTGGCACATGGGCTTCATGTGGCGCTCAACCTAAATGTCTTATGTTTTTATATCAGAAAACTGGCTTAAACAATTAAATCTGCTTCAATGTGTTTAGTGCCGTAGCATTGCTTAACCATAGATTTCTTATGTTGAGTAAGAAAAAGTATTATTTAAACTGAAATCTGTTTTATGGTTTAGAAAAGAAATGGGTCTCTTGCTGAGATCCATCAGCGACTCTAACTGCTTCTAAATTGCAGGAAAAGATGTGGACAAGACTGATGTGTGTGTAAGCGAAAATGTATAGGGGATACTCAAGTTCTATTCTACCACTGCTTCTTGATGGATAAATCACAAGGCCCTACAGACATGTTCTGGGAAAATTACAGGAAATCTATGAAAAAACTGTACTAAGTTTTCAAAACTGTTTAGATTCATATTGACAAGGGAAAAATAGTGCAGACTGGAAATACAAATGTAAATTCCAAAAATGCAAAATACATTTTTGTGCAATATTAGAAAAACAGAAAAATTAAAAAAAATTTCATACTGCTATGGACACAAAAACTAACAATTGTCAATCAATCATCCGTAAAATCCTAATATAAAAACAAGATGTACTAAGAAATGGAAAACCACAGAATCATGTATTTCCAAAATGATACTTTACGTAAATAACCTTCTAATAATATTAACAGATTTGTAGGTAAAAGTTTGTATGTAATTGGGACATCATGTTGTACACCGACGTTATTAACCAATCCAGGCTGGATAGATGCTAGATGTAGTGTCCTGGACAGGAAATCTGAGGAGTGGAACAAAATATGTCCGTCCACTCGTATAACCCATTTTTTTTTATAGCTTTAGCTCTTTGTGGGTTCTTTTCAATCAAAATCTGAATGGGATTTAGTTTCGATTTTATATTTACTAGTGCTATTTTAGGCATGTTCTGCAATGAGGGACACCAACTCACATACACTGGGCAGATGGCAGAAAATACAGGATGATGAATAACTGAATTTATCTATCAAGTACAGATACAATTTCCATTTCATAGATTGGAGTTGTACAAATGGGCCACTGGAATTTATTGCATAAAGCAAGTAAAATGGAGAAGAAAGCTATCACAGATTGGTTGAAAAGAGGATAATTTATTTCCATATAATTACTGAAAATAAGAAAATCTTCTCCATAGCTGTAGTACTGGTACATAGCAATGACTACACGACGAAGCCATATTAGTCCAACATTCTCATATGTTCACAACAAATCAGCCATGTCCCAATGATGACAAAGCCAAACCCAACATATTTGCAGACCTTGACTCCATCAAAGTGCTGCATATTACATTTAGCTAGGACCTGGTCAAGGATTAGATACAGGTACACACTTGTCCCCATTTTTTATGGTTAGTAAGAGAACTTACCATACACCAAAATCCATGTTTTATTATTGTTCTATATGAATTTGCATTGCTCTGGGGGACCCACATCAAGGACATGAGGGCCACATGCGACTCCAGGGCTGCCGCTTGGGCATTACTGATTTAGGAACTCCCTTAAATACTCATATAAGATTAACTTTCAAGAATTGCATCTAGACAAAATTGTGTTTGACGTTCTACAGATGCCTAATATATATATATTACAGTATATAATTTATAAGACAATTGCTATTTGTATGTAATGACAATATTAGAACTTATCTAAACCCTGTGACACGCCAATTGCTGCAAGTGCGAGCTTATCACAGAGTAAACAACAAGCGTATTTATTAAGTCTATTTCACATTAAGCAGTGATCTGGTATATTGATAGTGTACCTGTATCTGGCCCAAAATAAACTACAACTCTACATTCTCGGTAAGGGATTTGTTTTTAAACAAAATGTTTTGCATTGAACACCGTAGACTCACAAAAATAAAACAAGTCTGTCTCCTGTTTTCTGACAAAACCTTTCACCAGATATCAGAAAATAGAACACCAGTGCCAATATTTGAGTAAGTGAACTGATAAAACAAAGCACAAGATGGCCCCTCCAAGCTAAGAGTGTACAAACCACAAAAACAGTCCCTGTGGCTGCTATGGGAATCATGGAGAAAGTGCCCCCAGCCTCATTCACCAGAACATTATCCAAAAAAGGTCTCATTACCCTTTTCTCCTAAAAAGAATTGGTATTAACAATCTATCCAATGGATCCGATCACTTTGCCCATTTATAAATTTTATGTCGGACTGTAGAAAAAGTCTATACGTGTAAGCTCGGCCTAATCTACCTGTGCGGTCTAGCTGAATGCAATATATTGATCCATGTAAGCCATCATTTTAGGCACTAGGAACCTAACTTTAGTATTCTTCAATATGATTAATGCCACAAAGTCCAAAAATGTTTGTCCACATTATCGCCATATATTTGCAGCTTTTTTTTTATATATCTAAAATGTAATTTTTAACCTTTTTAAAGGGGTCACCCGGGTTATTAAAATTGATGGCCTATCCTCAGGATAGGCCATCAATATTAACTTGGTGGGGGTCTGACTGTCACCCCCACCGATCGGCTGTTTGAAGGAGCCGCGGCGCTCGTACCGCTTCATGGTTTCTATAGTTCTCTCTGTTCGTCCTGGCAAGCGCCGTTAAATTTGCACATTTGTTGTTATTGCACCACTGTACCATTCACATTGGGTTCTATTTTTAGATTTACAATGTTTGTCTACTTTTGACGATCCCTTTTTATTTGAAGGGTTTACCATATAATGAGATGAGGGACCAACGGCGATCAACTGTAATCTGTGGGGAGAATACAGCACATATATTTTCCTGCAGCGCTACCACATGCTAAATGAAGCATTGCATAAGGTCTGTGTAATGCAAAGATGAGCTGGGTCCTCCAGAGAGAGAGAGGGACGGTCTTTGCAGTTAGGGTATGTGCACACGATAACGTCAATTACGGCTGAAATTACGTTGCTGTTTTCAGGAGATACCAACTCCTGCATTTCAGACATAATTGCTCGTACTCGCGTTTTGCGAGGCGTCAATTACGAACGTAATTTGGAGGGGTTCTTCATTGGATTCAATGAAAAATGGCTCCAATTATGTCCCAAGAAGTGTCCTGCACTTCTTTGACGAGGCTGTTATTTTACGCGCCATCTTTTGACAGCTACGCGTAAAATTACAGGTCGTCGGCACAGTGCATCGGCAAACCCATTGAAATGAATGGGCAGATGTTTGCCGACGTATTCGAGGCTTTTTTTTCAGACGAATTTCGAGGCGTAAAACTCCTCCAATACGTCTGAAAATAGGTCGTGTGAACCCAGCCTTACTCGACAGTCTGACTCTAAATAAGTGACAGGGATGCCCCCTATTAACTCTTTAAAAGGGAATTTGAAATGGATTTTTCAAACCAGACAACCCCTTTACAATGTAAATGTGTGGAGCTCCCCTTTAAATCCCCATAAAGTGATTCTTTTTGTAGTGCTTCCAGAAATGGTGTCTGATGCCAAAAATCTAAGTTTAAGGCCTCATGCACACGACCGTGTTTTTGCGGTCGAAATTCCCCCGAAAATCCACGGGAGAATTGCGGCCCCATTCTTTTCTATGGGGCCGTGCACACGACCGTAGTTTTTGCGGTCCGTGCACGGCCCGGGAGCCCGGACCGCAGAAAGAACGGGCATGTCTTATTACGGCCCGGTTCTGCGGTCCGGGCTCATTGAAAACAATGGCCGCGGCCATGTGCATGTCCCGCGATTTGCGGGCAGCCTGCGGCTGACAGTCCGCTGACAGTCCGCAGCCGGCCGACCCGAAAATCACGGTCGTGTGCATGAGGCCTAACCTTCAAAAAAATAATTGTACTGCTTCAAAACAGTTTTTTTTGTCTGTTTAAATATACGTCAGCTCAATATTGAGAAAAAGTATAGTTACTTATCTTCTAGTACGGATCTTAAGGAAAGAAAGTTTGTACCATATGAAGAACAGACTGTGTTAGGTGACATGTAGTTTGACTTTAGTTCGTCAAGTGCTTTATTATGAAATGTCCTAAAGGAAATTGAGTGGAACCAAACTACATTTTCTGAAAGTATTGATTTCATTTATCCCTAAAAAAAAACCTGTTAAGCACAACATGAACTAGTCCAGGCAGAGAAAAGAGTGTGGTGAAGCACTCAAGAACAGAGATCTGCAGATAATTCCAAATTCAACAAAGCCTTGGAAGCCCACAATTCATTGTTTTTCTTTACGGAACACTATAGATGAAATTTAAGTTGCTCCCATATTATATTTCTAAAAATTTCTGCTAACGACAAGAATAAAGCAGAGTTCGCTATCACCTTGAGTCACATGCTGTTACTTTTGTGCCACCTACTTTCTTTCTCCTGGTCGGCAATGGTAATGCCAAGTTACTGTGGTGTAACAATGTCAATTTCCACTGACTATTACGGAAGTTAGATACAACTTTCCCAGATGAGTCCTTGTTTGTGAGTCCCTGTGAGTTTGAATTGGTTCATATCATGTTGGGAAAAGTTCCTTTGTGCAACTTTTACCATTAGGGACTGAAGACTACCTCTAGCCACTACCTCTAGCCTAAAGGTAATTAAAGCATTCTCAGACTAGGGAAAAAGTGTCATTAGGGCATCGGATTTAGAATAGAGTCTGTTTAGCAATTATCGAGAGATCAAGTTTTTAGTTCTGTTGGTTCCAGTCAAGTTTTATTACAGTGAATGAATGTCAGACAACAGGAATTTTGTAAGACATAGAAATGTTTGTGCAACCACAGTGGTTACAAAAGTTTTAAAACTTACTGTACTTAAAATCATTTTATTGCGATGTCACTAGTCACCACATAATTGACTGGCGTAAAACACAGATAGTATATATCCCATATATAACTTATTTAAATTTATGCATTTTAATGTTGTCATGTCATTCCCTTTAAGTTCCCATACACATTAGATAGAATATGCTATAATTTTGAATTTATTTTCACCTTTTGGTTGGTATGAAGTTTTATATGAATGATTGCTAACAATACCCAACCCCCAACAGATACCTTTCAAAAATTAGGTTGGATAGTATAGTGAATTGCTTAAACTGTTCCTAGTTTATAGCATTCCTTTTTCTAGACTTTTTTTTTCTATAAACATTGTATATTTATGGATTCATTGTTCAATGACAATTTCATCAGAAATACTTTTGGTTTTTTTTTCCATACAAACGAAGTACAACCAATCATCCATCCATCATCCACCTTCTATCTAATTTGTTTGAGCAGCTTTACTCCCACTTCAAATGGCTCATCCTAATCAGAATACTTACCAGAATGTAAGGCCTTATGCCGACTTCAGTTTTTTTCATCAGGGTGCTCTCCATTTTTTCAACTGATAGCACCGTGACACATTCATTTCAATGGGGCCATGCACACTTCCGTTGTTATAACGGAAACATGCGGCCGTTCCGTCAAAAGTAGTGCAGGTCCTACTCCTGCCTGTTTTTGACAGAACAGTTTTGGCCTTTTCATTGAATTTGGTCCGTAAAACAACGGACTGCACACAGACGCCATCCGTGTGTGGCCCATGTTTGACTGAACCGTCGTTAAAGGGACGTACAACGGCCGACGGAAGTGTGCATGAGGCCTAGCACAAAGGACAGAATCACCTACAAAGCCTCCACATGTTGCAAAAATAGTATACAAATTTTTCTAAATGTTTAACATATGTTTAACACCTTAACGACCGCCCACCATCTTTTGACTGCAGGCGGTGCAGGTCTCTCGTCCATAGCGATGTCTTTTGGTGTCGCTGTAGAAGAGGCTGATGAGTGCTCCTGTGAGCGCTCATCCTCTAAGCAGGAGTTGTAATTTACAGCTCCTGATCTTAGAGCAGCCTGCTGAACACAGCTGGGATCACAAAACATTCCAACTCCAGCTGTTTAACACTTTGATCGGCGCGGTCCGTGACCGGGGCATGATCAAAGGGAACTCCCTTCTTTGATCTCGTCATCAGAAAACCCAGTTACGTCATCAGAGAGCAGGAAATCCCTCTGCAGTCAGCCCTGGGGACCTACAAAGGACCCCAGGGCTGTCTGTTCAGTTTGCCTGCTGTTAGGGCACACTATGTGCTGTCCTAACAGAAGCCTGTGTCATAGTGACACAGTATAATGTATTAGCATACAGGAGTATGCTAATACATTATAAGTTAAAAAAAAAAAAGTTTCAAGTAAAGTTATCCCTTAATGCGATTACAAAAAAGTAACAAATAAATAAATAAATAAAAAATGTCCCAAAAAAAGTGTCATTATTTTGCATAAAATATATTTTATTGCTCCTACAAAAAACCTACACATATTAGGAATCAACACAACCGTAATAACCTGAAGAATTAATTTGACAGGTTATTTAGTGTGAAGCTTGAACGGGATAAAAGATAAACTGCAAAAAACTATGCCGAGAATCGCTTTTTCCTATATTCACGCAGTAAAAATAAAATGTTTTCACCCCCAAACTGCGAAAAACAAAATACGATTTCTCCCGCATAAAACAAGGCCTCATACAGCCAGGTCAATGAAAAAATGAGAACGTTATGGCTGCTGAAATGCAGAGGGGCAAAACCAGAAAATTTATCTGGTCATTAAGGCCTTTTCAGGCCCGGTCATTAAGGAGTTAAGTGTAACCACAAAATAATAATACAGAAATAATGTTTCTTCTATGCTGTAACTGGAAGGTAAAATATGCAATTTTAATATAATATTCATTTCATAATTGAAATAAATGTATTATTTTCACTTAGACACTTTTAAAGAGTTGATATAGTGTTACTGTAGATTACACATTCCCTGAACAAGATACTCTAACCCTAACCTTTCAGACTCATTTGCAGTTACCAACATATATTTCTAACAGATTGCTAAAAATATACCACATACAGTATGAAAATTGTAGTAAAGCAAAATGTATATAACTTTTCTTCTGTGCTCCACCATAACCTAACACCACTGAGAACACATTGTAATACATGAGGAGTTGTACCAAGTGACAATCTCATCTCTGCTACATCTGTATATGTTATTTTTCTTGGGGTTTAGTTATGTATTTCCTAGATAATATGGTCATAAAGGCAAATATCGGATAGGAATTGGCACATATTAAATGAATAATAATATACACAGAGCTAACATCCTATATACTGGCGGGAACATGCTTAGTGAGCTCCTTAGATGTATTTTCTTCATATTTTAAAAATACACTAAACATACAAAATGCACATAAAAAAATCCCAGCACTTCCTTTATTTCCTCCTGTCCTTTAATCTTATTTTGTCTCATACTGAAATTAATAATGATAAATACAAAAAAAGAACTCTCATATATGTGTTCCAGGAGATTAGCCTTCCCACCCACACTACTGTTTGTCTGTAAGACAACTGACTGCAGCAGGAACCCTCCCCCTTCTGCCCTGTCTGTAGTAGGGCACACAGATTGTTAAACTCCACCTCTTTACTAAACTCCAACCCCATCATCCTTTCACTAGCCAAAATTACATTAGCAGAAAATTAACCCCTGTCTTCTCAGGATTTCTAAGAGACTAAGTATTTAAGGAAAATTCAGAAATGCTGCAGTGTGACAAACAATGTAAGCAAATTGAATACCTGTTTTTATCATTCACTTCTAGGTTTAGTGCTATCTTAATATGATATTTAACCCGTTAGTGACCGCCAATACGCCTTTTAACGGCGGCCACTAACGGGCTTTATTCTGATGCATATGCCTTTTTACGGCACTGCATCAGGATAAAGTAAACAGGGCAGGGAGCGTCAAATCTCCCTGCTTTCAGCTGCTAGAGGCAGCTGAGGGCTGGGGGTGTCCCTGCTCTGCCGGGTGAGATCGATATTAGTATCGATCTCACCCGTTTAACCCCTCCGATGCGGTGCACAATATCGTGCACCGCATCTGAGTGGTTTTGGAGAGAGGAGGGAGCTCCCTCTCTCCCCCACTGACACCCGGCGATACGATCGCCGAGTGTCTGTGTCTCCAATGGCAGCCGGGGGTCTAATAAAGGCCCCCAGGTCTGCGTGGAGCGAATGCCTGCTAGATCATGCCGGAGGCATGACCTAGCAGATGCCTGTCCGTTTTAAACGGACAGGCAGTAATACACTGCAATACAAAAGTATTGCAGTGTATTATAATAGCGATCAGAGAATCGCATATTAAAGTCCCCTAGTGGGACTAGTAAAAAAGTAAAAAAAAAGTTTAATAAAGTTCATTTAAAAAAAATGTGAAAAAAACTTGAAAAACCCATCTTTTCCCCTTTACTATTAAAAAAACAAAATAAAGTAAAAAAGTTACACATATTTGGTATCGCCGCGTTCGTAACGACCCCGACTATAAATCTATTACATTATTTAACCCGCATGGTGAACGCCGTAAAACATTTAATAAAAAACTATGGAAAAAAATGTTTTCTGTGAATCCTGACTTTAATTTTTTTTTATAAAAAGTGATCAAAAAGTCGCATCTACTCCAAAATGGTACCAATAAAAACTACAAGTCTTCCCGCAAGAAAAAAGCTCACACACAACTGCATCGGCGAAAAAATAAAAACGTTACGGCTGTTCAAATATGGAGACACAAAAACAAATAATTTAGAAAAAAAACCGTTTTTACTGTGTAAAAGTAGTAAAACATACAAAAACTATACAAATTTGGTATCGTTGCAATCGTAACAACCCGCTGAATAAAGTTATTGTGTTATTTATATCACACGATAAACGGCGTAGATTTAAGACGCGAAAGAGTGGCGAAATTTCAGGTTTTTTTCTATTGCCCCCCTAAAAAAAGTTAATAAAAGTTAATCAATAAATAATATGTCCCCCAAAATGGTGCTATTAAAAAATACAACTTGTCCCACAAAAAACAAGAGCTTATACAGCTATGTCGACGCAAAAATAAAAAGGTTATAGCTCTTGGAATGCGACGATGGAAAAACGTAAAAATAGACTCGTCATTAAGGTTTAAAATAGGCTGGTCATTAAGGGGTTAAAGAAATGGAACAGTACAATTTTATTAGCCGATTTGCACAGTCTACAAACTTTGTATGCAAATAAAGTATATTGGATTGAATAATCATCCATACCTTTACAATGGGTGCCATTTCTGTCTTTAGGGCTAGGACCCATAATGGACAAGGCTCTAGAATTCACTAATGGGCAGAAGCGTAGAGTAAGTGAGGTGAATTCAAAAGTTGGGTTTATATATATCAGTTGTGTCCAGGCAGTTGCTTTATGCCTGAGCCGGACACAACTGATGACATTATAGTGAATTTTGTGCACTGGTCCAGCTTCTAAAGCCTGACAGAAAAATGCTGCATGCAGCGTTTTTCTATGTTTGGTGAGGTGAGAGGTCCATCATCACAATTGATTCATCGTATGTTAAAAATGATCCCATAGTAAAGCATGGAACTAATTTCTGGCATCAGTTTCCTTTTGCCGTTTCTGTACCTCACCGGAGGGAAACAAAACTAGATCGCCGGACATATACGAAGAGGGGCTTTGAGGGCATTTGGAAGGGAGAAAATCCCTTTAAGAGGAGTGAATTGCATGACTTCACATAATCTGAACAACATTGGCCTGAGAATTTAAAAAAAAAAATGTATGAGGTACAATTCTGACTAATGATTCCGTTTACCACTGCATTATGGTGGACTTATTAATTTATGTTGCTTATAAAGCGCCAACATATTCTGCAAAGCTGTGCAGAATTTGTCATCATTCACAATCTAAATTCCCTATCTGTAGGTTTTTTGGATGGTGGGAGGAAGCCGGCGTACTCAGAGGAAACACAAGAAAACAAATTTGGTAAGTATTCCTTTACCATATTCTTATTCAAAAACCATAATGAATCTAGAAACTTATCTACAGTATTTGACACCGTATAAGAACTTACTAATTTATCTATCTATTTGTAAACTTTTAAAAAAATGTAATGGGCCGGTAGCACTCATCCAGGGAACTTGACCACAGATACACAACTGAGTAAGTGCCAATGTGTGTAAGTGCAGATGTCATTTATGTAAAAGAATACTTGACAGACACTTCACTAAAGGAGAGTGTGTCTTAGACATATGTGTCACGCAATATTGAAGTCTGATTAATCCCATCGGCACCACAAATTCCACACATAGATCTAGAAACAAAACAAAAAGTGGTTGTCTATATTATTGCAAGTGTCACCACCAGAAACACTCTTAGTAAGAAAAAACATTCAAAGCATCTAGTTACAGCATAACGTGCATGTTTGGCCCCTAAAGAAAGCTCCGGTTTCAAGCACAAACCCCTATGCCAAACTAATAGGCTTTTGTTTGCTTTACAGCAAGAAATAATTGAATTACAAGCCAAGGCAATGAGATTTTAATAACATTACTTTGCTTATTCTTCACTTTTTTAGCTGCTGTTAATGATTTGTAAATTTACATTAGGAAATGCTGTAATACAGGTATAATATTAATGTGGCCCAAGATATAGACTGTACAGTTTCTTGACAGCCAAAAGTTCTACTTTGCACCCCATTAGCTTGTTTTGGGTCACACAATGCAATAACAACTGTAATTGTACTGTATTTATGAAGGTCCCCCACCAGTTTTATCAACACCATAGCCAATTTTCATTAACTTTGGTAAAAGGATATATGACCTTCCAGTCTCACCCAGTGAGAATGATTTACATAGTTATATAGGTTGAAAAAAGGTCCATCAAGTTCAACCTTTCTGAATAAATTACCCGTCATTCATTACTTGATTAATTATAACTCCCAATTCCATTTGTCAGTAAATAATCATCTAGCTTTTTTTTTTAATGCTGACATACTATCTGCCATTACTACCTCCTGGGGTAGGGCATTCCATAGTTTGACTACTTTAACTGTAAGGATAATTGAGGTAGAAAAATTGGGACCACCGGCGCTGCTATATGAAGGTGAGCAATATGAAGACTTAAGCAAACATCTAGATAAAGGACTTTATTGTCAAACAGGCTACGCGTTTCAACACCGAACCGGTGTCTTTCTCAGGCCAATATAGACTGTGCGGTTCCAGCCATGTCTCCTTGCTGACAGGATCACAGGTTTTTGCAGCCCGTCCTGCAAAAACCTGTGATCCTGTCAGCAAGGAGACATGGCTGGAACCGCACAGTCTGTATTGGCCTGAGGAAGACACCGGTTCGGTGTTGAAACGCGTAGCCTGTTTGACAATAAAGTCCTTTATCTAGATGTTTGCTTAAGTCTTCATATTGCTCACCTTCATATAGCAGCGCCGATGGTCCCAATTTTTCTACCTCAATCATCCTCCCAACTGACAACAAACTCCGTTTGGCTGTGTTTTGGACCTGGCAGCAGCTTTCCATGCCTTTATGACACCTATTGGTGTCCACTACCCGAGGTGAGCGTAATTGTCACATCTATCGTGGTCTTTTGTTCTACCTGGCTTTTACTTTGCACTATGTGGCGCCGTGTTCTTTTTTCCATTTCATTTTAGTTTACTTTAACTGTAAAGAACCCTTTCCTTTATTGATGTCTGAAACGTCTTTCTTCCACACAGTGAATGTCCCATGGTCCTTTGTAGAGTACTTGGAAAGATCATATTATGTGTTACTTCTTTGTATTGACCACACATACACTTATACATGTTAATAAAATCACCTCCAAGGCGTCTTTTGTTCAAGATGAACAAGCCCGATTTTTATAGCCTTTTATTGTAGGAGACACCTCTCATCCCATTTAATAATCGAATCGCCCACCTTTGAACCCTCTCCAGTTCTCCTATATCCTTTTTATAATGGGTAGACCAAAACTGAATTCCATATGCAAGACGTGGCCTTACAAAATATACATAGGTAATCAGGGGCGTAGCTAAAGGCTCATGGGCCCGGGTGCAAGAATTCAGCTTGGGCCCCCCTACCCCTCCCCAGCACCACCATCATCATCAGACCCCTGCGCGCTCCTATGCCCAGACACCCTGCCCAACAGCCCCCATAGTATAATGCCCCCACACAGTTAATGCTCCCATAGCTGCCCCCACACAGTATAATGCCCCATAACGTATACTGCCCCCCCATAATAGCCCCATACCGTATAATGCTCCCCATATCAGCCCCCCATACAGTATAATGCCCCCCCCCCCGCAATATCAGCCCCCCCATACAGTATAATGCCCCCATATGTGCATAATTACTTACCTATCCCCGTTCCCACGTAGAGTGGAGGATCCTTCGCCTCCTCCGGTGTGTACTGAGTGACTCGGCGCAGGAAGGCGCGATGATGTTGCTACATCCCGCCTGCCTGCGTCGAGCCGCTCACGGCACAGGGAATGCTGGATCAAGGAGATGTCAGCTCCTTGCTCCAGCATTGATTGGAACCGGGACCTCGGTGAGTGACTCACGAACTCCCAGGGGGACGCGACCCACAGTGTAGGGATGTCACGATACCAAAATTTGGACTTCGATACCGATACTTCGTTTACTTTGCCAACAGTAATAAAAAAAAAAAAAAGTTCTTCCATTTTATGATGTGAGGCACGAGGTGCGATTAATTTTTAATAGTAATTAACCTCATCATGTTTCTCAGTCATAATGGGTTAATGTGTAAGGTACATGATGGGGTTAATTACTATTAATGTGAGGCACATGGAGGTTAAATTCATCATCGCACCTTGTGCCTCACAATTAGGCCCCATGCACACGACCGTAAATAACCTCCATTCACTTTCATTGAGCGCAGACACATTTCCGTAGCGCTACGGATGGGTGTCCGTGCCGTAGAAATGTTCCGAAAATTATGGAACATGTCCGTCCTTTTGCATTTTGCGGGCCGTTCTCCAAAACTTTGTATGGGAGCACGGCCCGAAAATGCGGGTGGCAGTCGGCGGCCGGCCGTGCCCGCAATCGCGGGCCGTGATTGCGGGCACGGTCGTGTGAATGGGGCCTAAGTGATAGAAAGCAATTTTTATTTTTTTACAGAGTACACATCATAAATGATGCAAAAAAATTGTTGTGCAGGTTATTACGGGCGCGCCAATACCGATTATGTGTATGTTTTATGTATTGAGACTTATTTTAATGTTTATTATAAAAAAGGTGAATGTGTAATTTTTTTATTTAACATTACTTTGTTTTTATTTTATTTTTAAACTTCAATGTACTGGCCTATAGCTATAGGCCAGTACATTAGCCTGTGTACGGATAGTACACAGGCAGTTGTTAAGACATACCTCAGTATGCCCTAACAGGAAATATGGTAGGACAGCCCTGGGGTCC
The DNA here is from genome assembly GCF_050947455.1 of Rhinoderma darwinii. Lineage (NCBI taxonomy): Eukaryota > Metazoa > Chordata > Amphibia > Anura > Rhinodermatidae > Rhinoderma > Rhinoderma darwinii. The sequence continues at coordinate 39,905,127 of NC_134693.1, read as the reverse complement.
TTCAACAGACCCTGGGCTGTCTGCCCATATATGGTATGTCCCTTAATCGCGTCACAGGAATTCCCCGTGACGCGATCCAGGGGCATCCCCCTTCTCATTTTCCCCTGAATGCTGCAGTCAGCTTTGATCACAGCATTCAGGAGAATAGCGGCGGAGATGAGAGGTTTCTCTGATCTCCGCCGTTATAGAGCGAGGCTGCAGCTGTGTAATACAGCCATTGCCCCGCTCCTGATATAAGTGCGCGCGCGGTCAGCATGAGGTGATGCGGCCGGCGCTGCACTAATGAGCGGCGGTTCAGGCCCTGGGGACAGAACATGGGGGTGTTTTGTAGCGCGCCCACCATGTTCTGTCTTCAGTGCCGACGCTCATTAGTGCAGCGCCGGCCGCATCACATCATCCTGACGACGCGCACATGTCAGGACTCAGGAGCGGGGCAGTGACTGTATTACACAGCCGCAGCCCCGCTCTCATACACTCGTGTACTATACGGTATTGTGCAGTTTGCGGTGGAGGAGGGGGGGGCTGTGATTTAACGCTCCCTCCCTCTCCACCGCATACAACACAATACATTACAAGGCATCACACACATTACATTACATTACAATACATAACATTACAACACAATACATTAAATTACACTGCAGCTTACCTGGAGTCCTCCGCACCGACTCTTCTGCTCTGTCTGGAAGCCGTGTCACGTGACAACACGGTCACATGGTACACTAAGTGTACCATGTGACCGTAACCCGGAAGTGCCGGCTTCACGGCACAGAAGATTTAGTTAGAAAACATGCTGTATGGCAATGGGGGCCCGTGGGCCCCCTAGGCTTATGGGCCCGGTCGCAACTGCGACCGCTGCGACCCCTATAGCTACGCCACTGTAGGTAATATTACATTTGAATCACAGGTTTTTATCTCTCTTTTTATACACCCTAACATCATATTTGCTTTTGCAGCTGCTGATTGACATTGAGTGCTACCTAGCTTATTTGTAACCAGAATACCCAGGTCCTTCTCTTTTTCTGTTATCAACTGTTGTATTCCATTTAATGTATATGCATTAATACTATGATTGAGTCCTAGGTTTCACAAAGCCTTCTGCACAAAGCAATCTATACAGATCAGCCGATGAAGGAGAATTTGCTCGTTTATCGGCTGATCGTTGCCCTATTTACACAGGGCAATGATTGGGAAGTAGTGTTTATATGAACGCTCATGTAAAAGGGCCTTGAAGGGAATCTGTCACAAGCATTTTACCTATTAAAACAGCAATACCTAGTGGTAGTGGGTGAAAAATCATTTTTATTTAACCTATAAATATATTCTAAGTAGGTCTGTACCTTTAGTATTCAGTTTTTTAGTGTTCCCGTGCTGTATGCTAATGAGCATAAAAGAGTCATATCTTAGTTCAAAAAGAGTCATATCTTCATTCCTCAAGCCTTTCCAAGTTAACTCCGCCACCTTACTTTTGAGTGACAGCTTACTTTTGATTGACAGCATTTAGAGCAGGCCAGTTTTCGGTGGTGGGCGGAAATATAAGTAAAGGAACGACCGAGACTGCCGGATTATTACCATAAAAGGGGCAAAATGTTTGCAGACCGTTATTTACGGTCAGAGAAGGAGTTTAAGAGAGGAAATAATGCCAATGAACTTTTGACAGCAGCCGCCAGCGATGGGTGAATAGGGTTTAATAGGTAAAATGCTGGTGGCAGTTTCCCTTTAAGGGTCTTGTACTTTCTAGAGGACCAATTCAGTGAGAAGGTAGCCACTAGTCTCTTTTAATATAATTCTAGTGTCCAGAGGTGAAGATTAACCGGGTTTTCCCACGAGGGTCATTAATGATATATCCACAGGATACGTCATAAATGTCAGATAGATGCAGGTCCCACCTCTGGGACCCGCACCCATCTCTAAAATGGGGCCCCTAAACCTGTTCTACCACTTTGTGTTACGGCTGATTTCCGACCATGAAGAAGAAAACAGCGTAGCTCGCTAAGCTATGCTGTTTCCATAAGCCCCATAGAACTGAATGGTAGTTACGGAAACAGAGTATCTTGCATGTTACGCTGCTTCCGTAACTGCCATTCACTACTATGGGAGTTACGGAAACAGCGTAGCTTAGTGAGTTACACTGTTTCTGTAAATCCTGACCATGTAATCAGAAATTGGCCGGGAGTCAGCGTGAGCACAAAAAGCTAGGGGGCCCTGTTCTAGAGATAGGTGCGGGTCGCAGAGGTGGGACCCACATCTATCTTACATTTATGACATATCCTGTGGGTATGTCATAAACATCCTTCATGGGAAAACCCCTTTAAAGCTCATAAGAATTGGTGAAAAAGCTCCACCTAAGCCCTGATGACTTCTCTTGCCACCATAGGTAATAACATATTTATACACTATAAACTGGTATAGTAAGACAATGCCATCTTGTACCCTTAGATCACTATGTAATTATTACACTAGGTCATTGCGTCTCTGCACCACCGACTCATATCGACATTGTTTTCCTAATGTGGTTAGTGGAAAGAATTTGGGCCCCTCAGGTATAGGTGTTTAACTTCAGTAACCCCTTTTGTAACACAACTGATGAAAACACCGGAAAACCATTAACAAACAATACCAATGATAATAATGCCAAGTCAGAATAGAAATCACCCCTTTAGACCATAAAACATTTATAAGATCAAATGGAGACATAAGATGTCATCTACATCTCAGAATCACAAATGATTTCATGATTACAGTAAAGTAAACAAAAGTGTAACAGTTTGGTACCCGGTGACAACATACACAATTGTTTGGCTAAAGTGACATCAGTGCTTGCAGTCTGTCATCTCCTATAGTCGCAGGCAGCTCCCATTAATCAAACCTCTGTTTTTCCAGCTCGCAGTAACAGAAGAGGCCTCTCAAATGTAATAAACAAAAGATTCCGCAGGAGAGAAACTGGAATGGCTGACGGTGGGGGTTGTCTAAAATCCTACATTCTGGATTCTGCAGCTTATACACATTTCCCTAAGTGATAAATCATTTACTCTTTATTTTAAATGCACTTTTAATTCTTGGAGAATACTCAAATGTTTCAAGTATACCAATTCAGCGGGCACTGAAACTATTTTGTATATTAAATGTAATGACTAGCAGCTGTATTTTATATACTATCTGCCAGTATATTAGTTGGTTGATCAGAATCTTCAGTTACTGTGACTTTCTAAGAAAAGAGATTTCTTCTAAGTTTCCATAACCACAAAAACAATATATACTTGTATGACAAAGGCAGTTGTGTTGGACCGGTGAATGAAATGCATTGGGATGTTTTATATTCAATATAGAAAGAGGAAATAAATAATAGTAGGTGGAATTGCGAATCCGCTTCCAATCAAAGGTGTTTTTAGCTGATAACTAAGCTTACGGAGTCTTTGGACAATCCACTTTAATAAGAAGGGTTCTCCAAAAATTGGCTTATTCACAGGCTGTCCCGCTACTGGGACCCCAGCAACCAGCTGTGTTCAATTCCCTTATAGTGCTAATGAATCATTACATGGTGCCCATAGAAATCAGTTGGTTGGGTGTCTGTGTAATATATGGAGAAAGAACGCGAGAGAGAGAGTAAAAGAGAAAGGGAGAGAAAAAGAGAGAGTAAAAGAGACAGTAAAATATAGAGTAAAAGAGACAGTAAAAGAGAGAGAGAGATAGAGAGTAAAAGAGAGGGAGAGTAAAAGAGAGAGATAGAAAGTAAAAGAAGGAGAGAGCGAGAGACAGAGACAAACTTTATAGCTGCTCCCCACCCTGGCTAATAGTTGGAGGTCCCAAATGGGAGACTCTCTTCAATTAATTTAGAATTCCTTAATAGGGTTATGCTTAGCTTCCAAGTGGTAGTGTTTAGATACTTGCAATATCTCAGAGGTCCTTAAAAGGGTAGACACACAGTATCAATATAAACTCATATTTGCAACATCTAACGGCCACAGATCCCTATGTGTCTCCAAATGGGAGAGTTGGAACTAATTAATTCAGAGGAAATTCCCCACTTACACAGTTACCTCCTCCCGCTCTACATATTTTCCCATAACAACTACATTGCAGATGAAAATGTAATACGGCTTAGTGAGCTCTAACCTATTTCCTTTTCACAGACATCAGAGTTGTTCATTTTGTTGTAAAAGTTCTAATTTTATTTCTATTCGCTCACCTATGCACTTTTATTTTCCCATTCTAAATGTATTAGAGTGTATTTTGTTTTGCATTACGATTTATTATACCATTTGAAAATTTAATAAAAATCTTAAGATTTAAAAAAAAACAACAAAAAAAAACAAACAGGTATTTGAGAATGGGTTTTCTAAACCATACAACCCATTCAAAGAAGACCCGTCACCTCTGACATCTCTGTTTTAGTAAATAATTTTATTCCCCAAGAAATAACAATTCATGTGCCGTTCCTCTGTTATTCCTTCTAGAAATTTATGAATAAATTGACAGCTGGGTGTTGAAGTTGGGGTGTGTCCCTACACCGTCTGGCACTGTCCAATCAGTGCTGATAGAGTTAGACTGTGTAGGGAAACACCACAGCGGAATGGTAACACCCAGTTGTCAATTTGTTCATACATTTCTAAGAGGAATAACAGAGGAATGGCACAACAAAGTGTTCTAAGAAAATATGTTCCAGAATTATTATTTCATGGGAAATACAAGAATTTACTCAAATAGACATGTCAGGAGATGTGACAGGTCCTCTTTAATTTACTCAATAATTTTTTAATGTATAGATGATCAAAATAATATCTGCCTTCTTATTTGGAGTATGTATGAAAAGTCTGAACAAGTCCATCACTGCCCAGAGAATGTTTCCTAAGATAGGGTACATCATTCATAAATCAGCTTTTGTTATCATTATCTAAAGGTGCCATTATTTAAGGCATAAATCTTCCAAATGTCCAACTCCTGCCTTTTATTACTGCTAACATAATAAGCCTGCAGAGTGACTGCCGAATCTTTTGTTTGTGGTGGTGTCAGGGAAACATTTATTAGGGTGAGTTCATATTTGCTATTCAGTTCTTTGTTGTTCTGCTCCTTCATAGAAGCAGAACAAAAAAAACAGCAATTCCGGATCCGTCCCATGACAGACACCAAAGGCTCCCGATGGAACTCATTGACCGTCATGGGTACTGTTGGGGTTATATCATGTTTTCTGTCGTTTCATCTGAAAAAATAGCGCGGCATGCTGCACTATTTTCTTTTTGTCATTTTTAAACCAGATCTGCGACAGAGGCTCCAATGCAGATGTGAACATACCCTAAAATGAAGACGTGTCACATTTGTTTATAATTCATATTCTGAAACAAATACATTTCTCAGCTCCATGCATATGAACTTGAAGTGGTAAGGTATGTGCATATGTTAACCACATGCAGATCTAGGATTCTCAAAAAAACACCCAAAGGACGCAAGGGATTCCTTCTACAAGAAACATCATTTTTATTTAAACAACACCATGTCCTGTCCGGTACAATAAATTGGTTGCCACGTAAATTCTCAATGTTTGCCTAAATATTCTCTAAATATGTAATAATACATGATTGTTACCATATAGCTATCAAGATGTAAATTCTCAGAAAAGTGAAAAGATGACATCCAGTTTCCTACTAAACGCCTTCACTTTTGCATAAACTATTAAATCATTGTTTAGACCAAAAATAAAGACTGAACATGTAAGCTGAACATCTCCTCTCCAGGCATGGACAAAATAATGCGGACATTAGAACCTAGTTAGACCACTCCAGGAGCCAATCTGAGCTCTTAGTGGCCCAGCAACAAAATCTTTTATAGATCAATAGTAAATAACCCAAAAAGATAGGGCCAGTAGAGAAAAAAAATAGGCATGTTGGTTACCTGGAAACTTGGATTTACCCCCTTCTGCTTTATTCAGTACACAAACATGGCAATGTCAATTTTAATACCCAATATCAAATTCTAAAACAACATCAACCAACCTTTTCACTCTTACATCATCAGGTGAAAAGCAAGTTTAGACAATGTATATCTTTTTCTTTCCCATTTATTGCACAAACTTGGCTGAAACAGAACGTATTTTGGACTCGTGTCTAAAAGCTGCAAAATAGTTCTCCAATCGTGTATTTTAAGACCTAAAAAGGAATATTCAGGTTTTACTATTGTTGGGAAGATAGCTTTTCATTGCCTTTTATTTAATACAAAGTGACATGCTGCTTAGTGAATGAATTATTAGATTACAAAAATGTTTTATTAGGCAAAGGAATCAACTGGCACAAAAGATAATTCAAGACAACTTGTCTGAAGAGGGTCAGTAATCTGGAATGAAAGGTCGGATGGAGCAAGCTTCTTAGACAGACAGACTACGAGCACTCAGAGAAAAATAAAATCCAAATTCCATAGGTAACAGTAAATGGACCTTAGACTGCAGCAGACAAAAGCAGCGGGATTGCTAGAAGCCCTATGCAAATCTAGAGGAGCTTTTTAACCAATGCCAAGAGCGAACACGTGCCACAGGTATGTCATTAGCAGATGGCAATAAATATAAACTTTAATAATGTAACTTGAAGTCAGCAGCCGGCCATTTCACCCACCTGTGAGGGCACAGCTGCTGCTGGGAAAGACATTACAATTTATTGTATGAAACGGGAAACTTTTTTTTGCGGCTAAGAAGTATAAGAAAAACATAGTGATGTGAAACATGAGACATTGGTCCTTTCAGGGATGAATACTTTATTATCATTTATATACTTTGAATGCTTCTGTCCACTGCAACTCAACAAATCAAAAAGGAGGAAACACTAACATATATTTTTTCTCCTATTTTTCTATAATATAATAAAATTTTACAATAAATGCAAATTTTACCCCTACCCACCTCCCACCCTTATAGAAGTCAGCTCGGGGGACTCATATGTCAAACAGGAAGGCGAGAGGGAGAGAAAAAAAAAAGATGAAAAAATTAAGGTGACCCTAAGGCCCTGTTCATACGGCGGAATTTTTGCGGTGGAATAAATTTCTCCCTCCCATTCATTTCAATGGGAGTCGGATGCTTCTTTTTTTCCGCTAGCGGATTTTTTTCAGCTTGGGGACAAAAGAAACGTCCAGCTCGATCTTCGGCCGGATTTCTCACAAACCTCCCATTGAAGTAAATGGGAGTAGGAATCTACCTGCCGATGGCAGGGATAATTCTCCGGCGGATTTTACGGCGGGACCCACCAAGCTAAATCCGCTGTGTGAACATAGCCTAAGGTCCTCTCTAAAGGCCCTTTTACACTGGCCAATTATAAGGCAAACAAGCTTTCAAAGGAAAGCTCGTTCCCGATAATTGCCCTGTAAACAGGGAGACGTGCTGCTGACAGGATAGAAATGTATGGGGACGAGCGATCGGAGTAAAGAGCGCTCGCCCCCATACTGGCTCCTTGTGAAAGGAGCAATCGAGCGCCGATCAACGAGTTGTCTCGTTGATCGGCGCTCGTTGCACTGGCCAAAATTTTGGCCCGTGTAAAAGTAACCTAAGACTACAGTAATATAGCCGACAATCTGCCATGTCAACTGATATGGTCTGTCTTTACCTGTCAGGATGTCTATACAGCAGTCTATGGTGGAAACGCAACCCGCATGTTTGTTAAGAGCACAATATGTTGCATCTTCATCCAATAGTTGTATGAAGGGCAAACAGTCATCCATAATGTTGAAGCACCTGGGGCTATGTCTAACATAGTCTGCTATGTAGCCCTAGCTTAATACTCTGTCCCCACCACCTTTTTAGCCAAAGGTAATATACCAGTAGTTGTATGACAGGCCTGTAATTAGGAGCACATTTGCATTAAGACATCTGAAACTCTAGAGTGACTGTAGCATTCTGTCATCAGTTAAAAACGAGGCTTAACTAGCTTTAAATTAATACAATATGTTGCGTGGTATTTACTTTTCTCTGGGGTCCGGCAAACAGACTCAAGTTTCAAAAGCAAATACAAATAGAGTGCAGTTATTCTTTATCCGGAGATATAATCACAAAGTAGATATGTCATTATATACAATATTAACATACCTGATACTGAAAGAATTCTACATGTAGTGTGGATTGAGGGCATAACACAGCATTTATATCACAGCTATAGCTATTATCCATATTATTATGCGGATATATATCAGTAAGAATGTGAGGATGTCTCTGAGAAATCTAGACTCCTATCTACTTATTGAGGAGTCCTCCATACAACATAATAAATAATCTCTGCAAGAATAGAGCATTTCTAAGCAGAGAATAAACTCATTTAGGCAGGAACCTAACAAAGAGGCCAAAGTAGTGACCACACTGGATCGGCACAGTCTCGTAGAGATCAGCTTGGTCGCCTTCTGTGTTAAAGAAGTGATGGTAATTAGGGTCTCACTAGTACATCTGCCTCTGAAATCTGTAGGTGAAGATGGATGATGGTCCCCAACACTAGAGGAGGGATCAGGTAAGCCCCCTTGCACACAACAGAGTTACACTCGGGCTATTTTACACAGCATTCGAGTGGCACCTGATAGTTTTCATGGACCCATTCACTTTATTGGACGAATTGGGTCCGTGAAAATGGACCCGACTCTCCAATCCATGGAAAGATGGAACATGTCCTATCTTTCCACGTATCACGGACGGGACTCAGGCGGAACACACGGTCGTGTGCATTAGGGCTTAGTCAAAATGCAATCCTTCCAGACATTTTATTTATATTAATCCATATGATAAACCCTACTCCACCCAGTTAGCCGGACCTGAATCCTATGGCCCTTGTCATGAATAGATTACATACTTACAGCCTTTACATTTTAGAGAGTAACTGACTGTACTTTCAAAAACTTTCGACATGTCATAGAGACATATCAGAAGTTTTCATCGGTGGGGTCCGGGTGCTGCGACCAGCATCGTCGCTGAAACAAAGGTGCAGAAGCGCTCAGCTGCACCTTCGGTTGTAATCAGTGCTCCTTGTTAGGCTGAAGACGGGTTTATAGACGTTCTATGTGAGCCATCTTCAGCCTAACAAGGAGCACCGATCAGCCAAAGAAGAAGGGTGCTCAGCTGAGCACTTCTGCACCTTCGTTTCAGCGATAGTGGGGGTTATAGCACTCATACTCCCACCAATCAAAACTTCTGATACATCTATATGACTCAAAGTTTTTTTAAACGACAGGGCCCTTTTAACCCTCGGCCGGTGCAGCGAGCGCCAATCAACGAGACATCATTGATCGGCACTCGTTTGCTCCTGTCACACAGAGCTATGGATGGGGACGAGCGGTCGTTACTCCGATCGCTCGTGCCCATACATTATTATCATGTCGTCGGCGCATCTCCCTGTTTACACAGGGAGATGTGCTGCCGACAACGATAATCTTTTACTTTTTAAAAACGATACGACCAGCAGATGATCGTTTGCTTGTTCATCTGCTGATCGTTCCCGTTTACACAGGGAAATTATTGGCAACGAGCGTTATATTAACGCTCGTCTGCCCGATAATTGTCCTGTGTAAAACCCCCTTTAGTCCTGAAAGAAAATGTTCACAAGTCTATGGTGTTGGTGTCTGAACTATCCAACCTCTAAATAGAAAATCACAGAGACAGCAAGACAAAGCCCCTTAACATTTCCAATTATGTCCGTGATCTCATGTCCTTATCCACAAAACTACACCTCCATAAGGGTATGTATAGTGCATGTACTTTGCATATATACTATCAGGATAAAGTACTTTGATGGTTCTTAAAATTGTTATCAATTTCATAAATTATTTAATTATTCTTTATGGCTCATTGTAAGGGTATGTTCACACGGCCTATTTACGGACGTAAATCGGGCGTTTTTGCCCCGAATTACACCCGAAAATAGCGCCTCAATAGCGCTGACAAACATCTGCCCATTGAAAGCAATGGGCAGACGTTTGTCTGTTCACACGAGGCGTATATTTACGCGCCGCTGTCAAATGACGGCGCGTAAATAGACGCCCGCGTCAAAGAAGTGACCTGTCACTTCTTTGGCCGTAATTGGAGCCGTTATTCATTCACTCCAATGAATAGCAGCGCCAATTACGGCCGTAATTGACGCGGCGTTCAAGCGCCTGCACATGCCGGTACGGCTGAAATTACGGGGATGTTTTCAGGCTGAAACATCCCCGTAATTTCAGCGGTAACGGACGCCCTCGTGTGAACATACCCTAACACTGACAAACCATTTTTAGCAGGTACAGTTTTCACGATATCATGTTTTTATGCCTACAAAGTGCATTGGAAGATCTGAGTTTCCTGATGGAACACGCATAACAAAATGGAAAGAAGTAGCCTGTATATTCCAAGAAGACAATTATGTCCTTTTTAGCTAGAACATGTAAAAGACAAAAGACCTTTTCACAGATTCATCAAATGAACTAAATTTCAGAACAACAGCAAATGTCTTTGTGAGATATTTGAAAAGTGCCCTTAGGAAGTTTCTTTTGAATTTGTTTCGTCATCACTTGTCCATAAAGGGAAGGCATAAATTTATTATAATTGCAAAAAAATCTATAATTCCTAAAACCGAAGCATGGAAGACAAAGGTCAATGCCAATGACATAGAAAGTGTATGAGCTCAATAGACAATTGATAATGATGTAATGCAAACACATCAAACTGCTAAAACATGCAGTAATAAAACTGGGTTTGATAATGGACTTTTTGTCTACATAATTCCTACTTTGCACAGCAAAAGCCAAGATTTCAAATACTAGTAACACAACATAAAAATACAATACCAAAAATGGACATGAAATGAGCGACTGTACTCATAAAATCTTTAAAATTTTATATTTTAGAAGGGGAAGGTCTGTAAAATTTGCACAGTATTAAAAGCAGTTTGCTTATAAAACAATATGAGGCTCATTATTCTCTGTTACAAAGAAACTAATCCCATTTATATATGTCTCTGCTAACAGCGCTTTTGCTTTCCGTTGGAGTTATAAGTCGAGATGATTTCCCTACATATAACTCAGATGGAAGGCTGCGTCATAATCAACTGTATAGGTACATAGTATATAGTGTTTATAGTGTCATTCGTCGCCAATTGGCTCCCATTGTAAAAAACACTGGTATTAGTCACCAATAGGCTCCTGTTGTACAAAAACGTATAATGCGCAGTATACATTTTTTACTGTATGCAGCATCAGACTATGCTTTTATATATAGTAAAAAAAATGTACTTGCGTTATCACTTGTTAAAAGAAATTCTAAGGGTATGTTCACACGATGAGAGGCATTTACGTGTGAAAAGACAGACTGTCAACAGCTGCCTCGTTTCACACGTAAATGCTCCTCCTCGCATTTTGCGAGCCGTCTGAGACGCTCGTAAATCTTGAGCTGTGCTTCATTGTGTTCAATGAAGAACAGCTCAAATTACGTGGCAAAGAAGTGCCCTGCACTTCTTTGCCGAGGCAGTCCATTTACGCGTCGTCGTTTGACAGCTGTCAAACGACGACGCGTAAATTACAGGTCGTCTGCACAGTACGTCGGCAAACCCATTCAAATGAATGGGCAGATGTTTGCCGATGTATTGCAGCCCTATTTTCAGACGTAAAACGAGGCATAATACGCCTCGTTTATGTCTGAAAATAGGTCGTGTGAACCCAGCCTTACAATGAAAAGTTCTGCAACTGTCTGATATACTTTATGCCATTTTTAAGATCTATGCTTGCTGTCAGTACATAGATTTTTTTTTTTACGCTAATATGCTAAAATCTTGCGCTTCAATTACCAGTAAACTCCACAGCCCCTTTGTTCTGCTGAAAGCTGCAGGTTTGGGGGATCCGATTGCCCACTGATCCTAAGGATCGGCTATTCCTAGAATTATGCAGTACCGTAGGGATGATGTGTGGCACTGTAAATAGCAACCAGTTTCTAAAATATAAAAAAGATCTATAGAGGCAAGGCAGGAGCTTCTATCTCCTGATTTAAGGACGTTACTTTTTCTTCTGGACTGTTGACAAGGTTCATGAAGAGAGCGGATAGCACTGAACAGGAGGCGCTGTACTAGTCACTCACAATGTCACTCAATTCGATTTTTCTGTAGTAGGAATTTAATAAGATGTAGAGGGACTTTGATACATGGAAGTTCATACATTTTGAGGCAGGGCTGTGGCCTATCATTTGCAAGAGGCTATTTATTAATAATAAACCTGATCGAAAATAATTTCAAGGCAAGTAAATGGAAGACAATCAAATGGATCACTCACAATTGCATTAAAAAGTGGTCTTCTAGGGGGGGCTGGTCTTAAAGAAAATGGTCAGTATGCATGACATTCAGAGTAACCGAAAAATATTCAGAGGCAATCTGGCCTGAATAAGGGGGTGGTCCTCGCAAAGTGGTGGTCTTTTGGAAAAGTTACCCTATACAGGAGCAGTAGATAAATGCATTACATTTTTAATAGCATGGATGCACTGATAAGGTGGATGTTTTTACATATGTACAGTGAAGGAAATAAGTATTTGATCCCTTGCTGATTTTGTAAGTTTGCCCACTGTCAAAGACATGAACAGTCTAGAATTTTTAGGCTAGGTTAATTTTACCAGTTAGAGATAGATTATATTTAAAAAAAACACAGAAAATCACATTGTCAAAATTATATATATTTATTTGCATTGTGCACAGAGAAATAAGTATTTGATCCCTTTGGCAAACCAGACTTAATACTTGGTGGCAAAACCCTTGTTGGCAAGCACAGCAGTCAGACGTTTTTTGTAGTTGATGATGAGGTTTGCACACATGTTAGATGGAATTTTGGCCCACTCCTCTTTGGAGATCATCTGTAAATCATTAAGATTTCGAGGCTGTCGCTTGGCAACTCAGATCTTCAGCTCCCTCCATAAATTTTTGATGGGATTAAGGTCTGGAGACTGGCTAGGCCACTCCATGACCTTAATGTGCTTCTTTTTGAGCCACTCCTTTGTTGCCTTTGCTGTATGTTTCGGGTCATTGTCATGCTGGAAGACCCAGCCACGAGCCATTTTTAATGTCCTGGTGGAGGGAAGGAGGTTGTCACTCAGGATTTGACGGTACATGGCTCCATCTATTCTCCCATTGATGCGGTGAAGTAGTCCTGTGCCCTTAGCAGAGAAACACCCCCAAAACATAATGTTTCCACCTCCATGCTTGACAGTGGGGACGGTGTTCTTTGGGTCATAGGCAGCATTTCTCTTCCTCCAAACACGGCGAGTTGAGTTAATGCCAAAGAGCTCAATTTTAGTCTCATCTGACCACAGCACCTTCTCCCAATCACTCTCAGAATCATCCAGATGTTCATTTGCAAACTTCAGACGGGCCTGTACATGTGCCTTCTTGAGCGGGGGGACCTTGCGGGCACTGCAGGATTTTAATCCATTACGGCGTAATGTGTTACCAATGGTTTTCTTGGTGACTGTGGTCCCAGCTGCCTTGAGATAATTAACAAGTTCCCCCCGTGTAGTTTTCGCCTGAGCTCTCACCTTCCTCAGGATCAAGGATACCCCACGAGGTGAGATTTTGCATGGAGCCCCAGATCGATGTCGATTGACAGTAATTTTGTAAGTCTTCCATTTTCTTACTATTGCACCAACAGTTGTCTCCTTCTCACCCAGCGTCTTACTTATGGTTTTGTAGCCCATTCCAGCCTTGTGCAGGTCTATGATCTTGTCCCTGACATCCTTAGAAAGCTCTTTGGTCTTGCCCATGTTGTAGAGGTTAGAGTCAGACTGATTCATTGAGTCTGTGGACAGGAGTCTTTTATACAGGTGACCATGTAAGACAGCTGTCTTTAATGCAGGCACCAAGTTGATTTGGAGCGTGTAACTGGTCTGGAGGAGGCTGAACTCTTAATGGTTGGTAGGGGATCAAATACTTATTTCTCTGTGCACAATGCAAATAAATATATATAATTTTGACTATGTGATCTTCTGTTTTTTTTTAAATATAATCTATCTCTCACTGGTAAAATTAACATAGCCTAAAAATTCTAGACTGTTCATGTCTTTGACAGTGGGCAAAATCAGCAAGGGATCAAATACTTATTTCCTTCACTGTATCACATTGGCAATGCTGCTTCCCTGGAGTATCCTGGTCAGTAATGCGTTGAGGACAGAAGTTTCGGACAAGAGACAGGGGTATGAAAGAGTTGCTAATTGGACTTTTCCTGTGCAATATTGTCAATTGTACACGATAAATCACCTGTCCTTTCTCAATATGAAAATGTCAGTATACAAACAATACTGGCATTCTCCCCAAAATAATAAAATATATACTTAATACGATTTGCTATCTGTCTTATGTCAAAATTATCACAACAGCACCCGCCTAGAAACATTGTTTCTACAAATACAGAATAACTGCTCATGAGGAGCTAGCAGATGTTCAATATGACATACTTTGGTATTACTCACTATTTTTTATACTATAGACAAGATTGGTTCATGTCTTGTGTGTGACAGCAGAGTACACAGCGTGATCTATTCATCTTTTATGCCAACTTTTTGGTTATAATATGCAGACAGATAATTACATGCAGTCTCAAGGCCAACTTTTTTCTGCTTTCGGACAAATTTGCGCAACCTGTTTTACCCAATGTGAAAGAAAACCCCAGCATCGCCAATTGGCTGTATACTTGTAAGTTTGCGTTGTGCTGTCTGTTGTTGCAAGCAACAAGATTCTCAGACATACAGTGCTCACCCCAAGGGTTGAAAAGTTCTAGCCAACTTCAGGATCAGGAGGATTTATTCTTTTCTGAAATAAAAGATGGAAGTGTGCCACCATCAGACACCACAAAAGTGTTGCAATCATGTATGAACTTTCACTGAAAGGGAAGAAAAGAAAAAAGGTCTTTTAGCCAGATTTCTATAGGCGTCAACTGAGGAAGGGAATTTTGAAATCAGTCACCGGATAAGTTCTGACAATGCCACATGGAGAAACATCCTGAGGATCTAACACAACATCTTCATCTACAAATAATGAATTGGGAAGGAAAACTGTAAAGAGGTTAGCAGAATAATAATAAAAAAAATTATACTGAAACAGAGTTTTTACGGACACGTAGTTAAGGATGTTTTTCGGGAATATATAAATTGAGATCAAGTAACAGTTACACTGTTAAAATTATAGATAACAAGAAGTGGTCTCAGGGAGGACAGCTGCAGGACGGGAGGACTGCTCGACATAAAGGTCTTAATACATCTCCAAAATCCTAAACTGTGACTTCTGACTAACTCCAAAGTCACCCATAAGAAGATCCATGTGGGGACAACATGTCTTATAACTACTAAAATAAAAAAACATTAAGGATATAACTAGATCTTGTAGCGAACTAGCGTTGAAAGAATATGGAGTTTGAGATGTTAAAGCGGTTGCCCACTTTGGACAGAGCCTTTTGTTAGGGTAACCCGATGATAAGCTGTTCCAGAAAGGGCCAACAGTTGTAATATGTGGGGATACTACTTATTGAGAACAATGAGCTGTCTGTGTAATGCACGGACATGTTCCGTCCTCCAGAAAGTAGATGTTTGTTCTCTGTGCGAGTCTCGAACGGGGGAACCCCCTCTTCTATTAACTTAGAATGCCATAATCGTAATAAGATTTTTTGAAAATGGGTCTTCTATCACAGATAAACCCTTTAAAGTCGCCTTTTCATTTAAAGGGGTTGTCCGGTTTCAGCAAATCAGTGGTATTTTTTGTATAATTAAAAGCTATACAATTTTCTAATATACTTTCTGTATTAGTTCCTTACGATTTTCAGGATCTTGAACATTCATTGTTTACTTCCAGTAAAAGTGGATAAAATTCTGTCCATGAACATGTGATGGACACACAGGTGCATGGCTCGTCTCAGTTACATCCAGTGGATAAAATTCTGTCCATGGTTATGTGATAGACACACAGGTGCATGGCTCATCACAGTTACATCCAGTGGATAAAATTCTGTCCATGGTCATGTGATGGACACACAGGTGCATGGATCGTCACAGTTACATCCAGGGGATAAAATTCTGTCCATGGTCATGTGATGGACACACAGGTGCATTGCTCGCCGTAGTTACAGTACAGTGTATCAGAGCTGTGTCTTCTAATGATCCCAGCACCTGTGTGTCCATTACATGACCATGGACAGAATTTTATCCCCTGTAAGTAAACAATGAATGTTCCTACTGAATAAAAACAAGAAGTGATCTTGAAAACCGTGAGCAATTAATACAGAAAGTATATTGGAAAATTGTGTAACTTTTAATTATACAAAAAATGTTTTTTGCTTTAAGTGGACTGCCCCTTTTAAAACATACTAGCACACCAAGTTTCCCATGCTTCAATCAGAAAGCCAAGGCACGTCAGAAATAGTAAATAATATGAATTTCCTCCCAAGAACCAAAAAGGGTCACGTTTTGACAGAAAAACAAAGATATACTCATTTCTTACTCATTCTACTCTGTTCTTCCAATACACATAAATATTTAACGAGGAGAAAGCCAACACTCAAAACAGCTTCATTATCATTCCTTTCTTCTGAATCACCTACGCAAAGCAGCGCTCGCTCGTACAACAGCTCCAAGTTCCAAGCTCACTCCAGACAGATGCAAGGCAAATGTGTGGTATGTCAAAAATGATGCGCATACAATATTTAGCATACTAAAAGCAAAGCAGTAACTACAATTCAACAGTTAAATATTATTTGCCTATGTAATTCTCACTATTGTCATAATTATTCTCATTATTTGCAGCTTTCTTGCAATCTTTTTTTTTTTTTGGGTAGTGATTGGATTAGACATCAACCTGCCCCTTCTTTTTTCTCCAATTTATATAATTGCTACACTCCCACTTCAAACCTATGTTGGTTTAAATATAACATTATATGAGGAGAAAAGATGTTTTTATCAATTACCTAAAATATTCTGGTAGGTTCATCTAGGTGTACCTATACTTTAATTCAGAATCAACATGTATAACAGCCCTGATGAAAAAAAAGGTGCAGATATCCATGGAAAATAAGCCTTGTTCGGGCACAACTGAATCTAAAGGTGAGAGAAATCACGTACAAGTTGGAACACCAAGCTACTGCATATGTTTTTATTTTTATGGACATCTACTCAGACCCAGACCTTGATAGTCAAAAAACTGAATCTGTGATACGTTTGACCAGGCAGACATTGATTGGTCACTGATTACATTCAGACATTTGGCAATCAAATCACATAGCTAAAAAAAAACATTGAGCTGTGCGTAGAGAATTGATAGTCTACAGATTCTCAAAAATGATGCAATTAGTGGATGAAATGAATGATCGCTCTACTGACAGCTACAATTAAAGGGGCTCCCATTAAGCTGCACATCAAGCCGGGTCAAAGACATTTTCTTTTTCAATGGTGGGTTGGATGAGATGTCAGGCAGTCCACTACCTCCAGAAGAAGGAAAGGCTCAGACTTTGCAAAAACCAACATGTTAGATCCATGTTTCCCTGTGACTGTGCTCATAGACCCCCTACATCCACTATCCAAAATTGAATGCATGTGGCGAGATGGAGACATCCACACTTGCACTTAACTATGCTCTGTTAGGCTATATTCACAACACGTTTCTGCCATATGTTCACCGTATTCCTTTGGGAAACTATCCTGCTGGATTTGCAAAACCGTATACTGCGCGGTATATACTTTCATAAAGGGGTTGTCCACAATCGGACAACTGATGACCTATCCACTAGATAGGCCATCAGTATATGATTGGTGCGAGTCAGACACCCGGACCCCGCACCGATCAGCTGCTCCGGCTGCCTGCGGGCACCAGATGTTATTGTGCAATTTGAGGTGTACGGAGCCAGAAGCAGTTGGCTCCGTACACTGCATAGCGGCCGTGCTGCAGAACTGCAGCTGTGCTCCTATTGCTCCTATTCACTTGAATAGGAGCAGAGCTGCAGTACTGCAGCTCGGCTGCTATTCCGTGACCGGAGCCAACTGCTTCCAGCATGGATGTCCAGTGCCCGGAGGCAACTGGAGCAGCTGAATGGTATGTGGTCCAGGTGTCGGACCCCCACAGATCATGTACTGATGACCTATCCGGTGAATAGGTTATCAGTTGTCCAATTTAACAAGGGGGCCTATAGGTGATGGATGCCACTGTTAGGCATCTGTCACATGCCAAGGCTTAACGTATATTTTCAGAGCTTTTGCCAACGTATACGTCAAACACAGGCAAAAAAGTGATGTGAACAGAGCCTTAGTAATACTGGTAGTTTGTTTGGTTTTCATGTCAAGGTGCCCATAAATCATCTAATCCTGTCATCTCCAACCTGTGCTTCTTGAGCTGTCACAAAACTGTAAGTCCCAGCATGTAACAGCTTCAGGATCACAGGAACAATTATGGGCGCCTAAGCATTTTGCCATGATGCCAATAGATTAGATCCAACCAAAGGAAGACTATTCTATTGGTTGCAAAGTTTACTGGATTAATTAAACAGGTAAGCAACAATTCCCCATTTAAGTCAATTAAAATGGTAACTAGTAATACAGTAAGAAAGATTTACTAATGGAAACACTGTTCCAGTTTTGGCAACAAATTTCTCTATCTACAACCTTCAATAGGACACTGCCCACGGGGTCACTGCAGAGTTTTACTCTGTACTAAATCAAGAAGACATATACCCTTACATGTTTATATTCAACTTGCCTCTGCAGAAGTATGGTTTGTCACATGGGCTGTAATGAAAGTTTTGGTTGTTATAAATGGGTATTCCATGTTTTATTTAGGTACTTTCTATTTTAAAGTAATGGAGGAAGATTAAAAATAGTCAATGTAAAATAAATAATCTAAGGACAGCACATTCTAGATTTTTGATGAAAACAAGAAAAGATGCTGTATCCAACAGATGAAATAGCGGTGCCTGAAGTTATGGAAGGGTGTTTGCACAATATGGCCATAGGCACGGATAGATGTAGAAAAACAAGTCTCTTACTGGCTCCCCTCCAAGTCACTGCTCAGGCCTCCTGAAAATTCACTCAAAAATACAATACTTCATCTGTTCAGCTTTACACTGAAGAGGATTTAAATATCAATTTATTTTATTATTCTGACACTGCGCTCTTGGCAAGTCGGTACTTAATTGTTGACTCTGGTTGCTACTTAATTAATCTCTTAAAATAAACAAGAAAATAATCTCTAAAAAAAGAACAAACATTTAAACTCCAGGTAAGTCTCTATTAAAGGGATTTTCCGAGTTATCATCATATTCCAAATAAATCTTTTATACTTTTCCCCTTATATACACAACATCAATAAACAATAATAATTCCCAAAAATTCCTCTTATCCCACTTTTTCTTTGAATTTCGCGCCATTTGTTTACATACATTCCAGGTCCGGTTCGTTGATGTTTCTTGCTGCCAATCCTTTCTTTCCCTGCATGCATTGCAGGCTGTAATAAGCATGCATGCTGCAACTCCCAACAGTTCATGTTTATTTTCATTGCTCGTCCCCGTTGCCTGTACAGCGTTTTTCCAACCATGGTACCAAAATGTTATCGCCCACAACACTGACACTATATTACACTTGTTTATTCTGCTCCTTTCAAGTTCCTTTTCCCGTCCACCAGAACCCTCGTCCTCGCTTATTAGCCGCCCCAGGGCCGCCATAAGGACAGTACTACTGCTTCTGCTGTCAGGGGCCCGGCCACGTGGCTGAAAAAGGGGAACACCCGACTCGTGACACTCCCTCCATTGCGGAACCCCTGCCCACCCTTGCGGCAAACCCCCACCCCCCTGACATCTACCCATGTTTACAGGCATAAACATCAGTGGCTGTCAACTATTGGTAAGGAGGATGGGAGGGGGCGAGGAGGGTCTGTGGGTGATTTTTTGTTGTTTTGCAGTAGAATGCTCTAAAATGAGAGCTGTTCACTTTTCTATCTAGTGTCCCAACACAATGACAACATTTGGCCATAATGTTGGAAACCACATCATACCTTTACCCTTTTTTAGGGAAAATAAACAAATCAGTCAAAGCACAGTATATTAATGTTTAGCTAAATATCAGGAAGAAATGAAAAAATATTATAAAAGTTACAGAAGATGCATAAGCCAATAAAAAGTTGTCTGAGGGTGTAAAGAGACCCTTTTAATAATGATAAGGCAGGATAAAGAAAGGCGTTTCTAAAGCAATTTTTGTCAATGAATCATGGGGGAAGTTAAAGGAGGGTAAAGTTATTAACCCTGTTAGGACTCTGTCCAGAGTTTCAAGTGAGGTGAAAATCAACACAACCACCCCCCATCTGACATTAACTGCTGCCCTAAATAGAGTGGTATGAATGACAGCTCACCTTGCAAGAGGGAGGAGGGGGCATATTGCCTAGCAAAAGCAAGCTGTCAATAGCACGGCCTAAGAGGGTAACAGGAAATAACTCACTTTGACACTGAAGGTTGTAGTAGGGATATACGTAAATCCTTAAGTGCCAACAAGGGTAGAAGCCATGAAATGCTTTGCAGGCCTTGAGGATATAAAAAGCTGTCTAACTGCAAGTCAAACCCTAAGACATCAAATGCACTCATACTGATCTGTTTACAGATCCTTCCAGGCCTTAGTGAATTCACTGGAAGATTAATACCTCTAGGCAAGATGCAACACCCTAGTAATAATATGTTGTAAAATATTTGGGGCCTAGGGATGTATTGTGTGCTTTTAAAACCAGAGTGTTCAATATCTAGGAAGAATTACTAGCCTGGAATCACACGTTCCAGCATCATGATCTCACCACAGGAAGATAATCATTTGTTTCAATTTAAAATACGTAATTCCCAAAATGCAGAATAGAGGTGCCGTTTCTACGGTATATTGTACCTCTTCCCTATATATATTTGATTTGGGGGAGGTGCTTCTTCACCCTATTGACATCATGGTCAGCGGACAAGTGTCACGCCCATAGTCATCTATGTATGTAAAACTTCCAGACAGACGGAATGTATATACATGACCTGTGTCCACTGCGGTTGAAGAAACAAATTTGTGGCAAGTTAGAAGACAAATATTTTAACCAAATTTTTATCAATGTTAATTAAAACTATAGAATCCCTTTGAAGAATATCCATTGTTACAATATTTTCTATTGTTTTGCATAATTAAGTAGTACATGTGAATAAAACAAAGACACAGCTCTGATACACATACTGTAACGAGCCATGCACAATGAAAAAAGAATATTCCTACTAAATAACAATCAGAGATTCCGAAAACCGTGAGGAATTAATAAAAAAGGATATTGTAAACTTGTATAACATTTAATTATACAGAATAGCATTAATTTCCTGAAACTGGACAACCCCTTTAAGGGGAAAGTGGCATCTTCAAAGGGCTATAATGCAATTGCATTTTAGGGGCTGTATTACAGCTGCAAGTCCCGGCCAGACCGCAGGTCTAATAACTCAAACTAATAGCAACAGAAGGATCTATGATGCTGTTAATTCTTTCCATTAAACCTTCAGTTGGGCGGGAATTTGAAGTCATGATAGGAACATTAAAGGGGTATTCCGGTTACAAGTTACCCCCTATCCGTAGGGCAAGGGGTTACTTGCTGATCGGTGGGTGTCCGACAGCTCGGATCCCTGCCGTTTATGAGAACAGGGACCCCAAATCCCTCGTTTGGACCGAGCGGCAGGTCGCTCATGCACACTCCACTCCTTTCATTCTCTATGGGAGTGCCAGAAATAGCCGAGTGCAGTGTTCGGCTTTTTCCGGTGCTGCCATAGAGAATTTATGTAGCGGCAGTGCGCATGAGCGACGGTTCAAACGAGTCATTCGGGGTCCCCGTTCTCGTAAACATTGGGGGTCCGAGCTGACCCACCGATCAGCAAGTTACCTCTTTTCCTACGGATAGGGGGTAACTTGTTGTAACCGGAATACCCCTTTAAAATGCAGCTGAATTATACCCGTCTGAATGAGGCCTTAGGCTGTAGGTGAGAACAGTTTGGGTATTAAGTTATAATTATATACGCTTTCGCTTTTGTGAAACTGGGCTACTGTCCATAAATAAGACTGATTCAGTTGTGTCCCTCAATCATTCATCTATCTATCTCTAATATCTATGCTTATACCGTATTAACACTTAAACAGAATATACTGACGCACTTCATACCCCAGCAATGTATATTAAGAGGTAAACAGGGGTGAAATGGAAAAAAACAACCTATAAATGTCAAGTTTTTGCAAAAGGATTGGAAGAATGACGACTGCAAAAACTATGAAATAACCAAACAGAAGTACCTGGGGCGCTGTCCAACAATTAATTGGAGAGACTCCCTTTCCCAGGTTTATTCCCTTACACTTTCCCAGGTCTGGTGCTTTTGTCCATTCTCTAGGCATAAGGCGTCTCCCATTTGGGCATCTGACTGGCTCTAAAACATGGCACACCTGATATTAGATAAGTCCATCCATTTTACATCCAAGCTAAATGAAAGCTACCAGGGAGAACTGAATATGCCTACCGACTATGGGTCCCTGAAGTTCAGCTGTCAGATGGACAGTCATTAATTTAATGATCCCCTATTCCGACACAATCCCTGCCAGTGTGCCTAATGTTCTTATATATAATACTTACTCTTCATTTCCCTTCATACATGTGCAGTTTTCAATGCAGGGACAGTTTGCCACGCCATCACGTATTCGTAGTAGATTGCAGGGTCCTGCAGCTCCTCTCCTGTCTCAATCCCTCACCTCTCTTATATTGTGCTTACTTGTGGATATGCCATAAATGTCTATGATGGGAATACCCCTTTAATAGCTCCTCCCCAGAAGGAAGAAAACTGTCTCTCTAGTGCCACCTATAGGTTGAGGTACACATGGCATTTCACTCAACCAGAATCCTACTCTATACTGACAAGGAGCAACAACTCCGAAACAGTGCTGCCAATGGGTCGGACATTGTCTTACAGAGAGCTATGTACAGGTATGTTAAAGTACTGTGCAAAAGTTTTAGGCAGTTGTGGAAAAATTCTGCAATATAAGAATGCTTTCACAGATAGAAGGTTTTTTTTAAAGAAACTAATAAAATATGAAGTTAACGAACAGAAGTGGATTCTTAATCAAATCAATATTTCGCGTGACCACCCTTTGCTTTCAAAACAGCATCAATTATTATAGGTACACTTGCACAAAATCAAGGATTTTTCAGGATTATAGTCTATTTTATGATTTAGGTTGAAACACAGTCATTAACTGTAACAAAAACAGCTGTGTAGAGGCTTAAAACTGAGTGAGGAACAAACTCTGCTACAAAGGTGAGGTTGTGGAAGACAGTTTCATGTCACAGGTCTGCCATGGCAAAACTGAGCACAGCAACAAGACACAACGTAGTTTTACTGCATCAGCAATGTCTCTCCCAGGAGAGGTGCTGTTCAAGGTCTTTTGAAAAAACACAAAGAAACGAGCAACGTTGGGGTCCATAGAAGCAGGGATTGGCCAAGGAAACTTAGTGTAGCAGATCATAGAAACATCATGCTTACTTCCCTTAAAAACATCGGAAGATGTCCAGCAGTGCCATTAGCTCAGAACTGGCAAAAATCAGTGGGACCCAGGTACACCCATCTACTGTTCCGAGAAGTCTGGCAAGAAGTGGTCTTCATGGAAGAATTGCGACTAAAGAGCCATACCTCGACGTGGAAACAAGGAACTTAGGTGCAGAAAAATGTCAGCAGGTGCTCTGGACTGAGGAGTCAAAATCTGAAATATTTAGCTGTAACAGAAGGCAGTTTGTTCACCGAAGGGCGGTACAATAATGAGTGTCTCCAGGCAAGAGGGAAGCATGGTGGCGGTTACTTG
The DNA here is from genome assembly GCF_050947455.1 of Rhinoderma darwinii. Classification (NCBI taxonomy): domain Eukaryota; kingdom Metazoa; phylum Chordata; class Amphibia; order Anura; family Rhinodermatidae; genus Rhinoderma; species Rhinoderma darwinii. Next base: position 39,881,300 of record NC_134693.1, on the reverse strand, counting down.
CAAGTTTGGGGATGCATTTCAGCAAATAGAGTTGGGGATTTGGTCAGGATTAATGGTGTCCACAATGCTGAGAAATACAGGCAGATACTTATCCAACGTGCAATACCATCAGGGAGGTGTCAGATTGGCTCCAAATTTATTCTGCAGCAAGACAACGACCCAAAACATACAGCCAATGTCATTAAGAACTATCTTCAGCGTAAAGAAGTACAAGGAGCCCTGGAAGTGATGATATGGCCCCCACAGAGCCCTGATCTCAATATCATCGAGTCTGTCTAAGATTACATGAAGAGACAGAAGGATTTGAGGAAGCCTACATCCACACAAGATCTGTGGTTATTTCTCCAAGATGTTTGGAACGTCCCGGGAGAGTTCCTTCAAAAACTGTTTGTAAGTGTACCTAGAAGAATTGATGCTGTTTTGAAGGCAAAAGGTGATCACACCAAATATTGATTTGATTTAGATTTATCTTCTGTTCATTCACTTTGCATTTTGTTGATTAAAAAAAACTATTAACGCTTCTATTTTTGAAAACATTCTTACTTTTGCACAGTACTGTATATATATTATTAAATACTGCAAAAGGAACACTTCCCTGATGAGTTTTACACAGACAATAGCACTGGCTGAACACTATATCCATCAGTGGAAACGTTTACTATGCAGAAACTGCTGTCCATAATGAGATCATTCATGATTATTTTTACTTTACAAGCAGATAAGTGCATGAGGCAATCATCATGAAACATTTTTTCCCTGTTAAAAACTAATTGCAATCGGCCTGCCTGATTTCTGCAGATACATAATGTCGATGGCTATTAAATCCTTTCTTGGGACAATTCCTCCAGTCGAGATCACGTAAGGCAGTGTCTGCAGACTGGGAGGGTGTCCACCCACACAGCAGCTGTTGCTTAACCACAACTCTCATAATATACTGACACTTTCCGATAGGCTGAGAATAGTGGTAGGCATAGCTTTTTTTTCTTCTTTAATTTATTATCAGGTTACTAAGTTGGAGAACAATAGAGTGTAAATTCATATATTTGTGTAAGAGAATTTTTTTACGGTAATTTAGGACAGATAATTGTTAGGGCTTATACACCGGACGATTTCATAGCGGTGCATGTGCCCTCTACTGTACGTTTGTAAGATTCCAATTTCATACAGAGGCATACATAGTATTTTTTTTTTTATATTGTGGCATGCTCCATCAGACTTGCTAGCAGTGCCTTTTAATATTTCCAAACATAAGGCACCTGAAGTAGTTTGTACGGCAGCACATGGAGGCCGAGCTCCATACTCAGCCTTGTTCATGAGCTCTAAAAGTGCGGATCCACCATTTTTTTAAAGTAGGATCTGTCATTAAGGCCACTTTTAGGCAAGCGTATTACGGCACAAATCCCAGGCCTAACTGCGCGTCTAATTACCCGATCTAACTACATCATAGGGATTCATGAAGCTGTTAGTTTTGGTAATACGCAGGTCAGAAACTTTACATTAGGGCATCTTTAAGACATCCTAATAACGCTAACTTAGGAGGTGCAATATCCCCACTGAAAGGCCCCTCAAAGTATAAATTATACGCAAAGGCTCCATAATTTGTATGACTGTCTGCGTCTTTTTCTCATTGACTGCAATAAGTTTAAAAAAAGCAGAATGAAAAAACAAAAATGTAGAAATGCAATAGCGTTTTTTTAATTGTGGTTTTCTATAGGAGCAGTACTAGGAAACTTTTTCTATGTATTTACATGTGGTTTTGTTCTGGTTTGCACCATGCACTTTGTGTGGCTTTGAGCACACCCAGCCTTAGAAAGGTGCCATGCAGCCTGGCAGATGATCCCTATTAGTCATTTACGTGGCTTTGAGGAATAAGCAGAGTGCACATTTTGAACCTTGCAGAGCAACTGGGACTAGGTCATCATATGTTCTTTATAAAAGCAATGGAGGACATAATAAAGAACTCTGCAGACTCTTTTAGAACGATAAGTTCTGCCTGTTTTTAGACTTTTAAAGAAGCGTGGGGTAACACTTGACAGGTGATAAACATTTGAAATCAACTAATAAATTAATTGTCTACCTATAAATTAATACATGTACAGTGCTGCAGACTATGTTGAAGTTGCATTAATAAGGGATATTTCACAGTACCGCTTCATGCCCATTTTAGGAACCAGGTTCCAAAGTTTCCTGGCACATTACTGGAAGGTTCTTGCAAAAAAGCACATCGAAGGATGGGACTGTGAACCAGTGTGTTACCAAAAAAGACTAACCCAAAACTGTCCAAGAAGCAGATCTGGTTTTCTGCGATTTTACATTGACAACCTATCTCATTAAAGTTAACAGTTTGAGCTGCAGTACCAGACATAGCCACATGTGTATAGACGTTGCTGTATCAGATACTGAAGTGAAAGTTGATCGTTCTGCTAATCCTCACGATCACACATTAGAAAAGGCCCTCAATGTAAAATTTTGGTGGTGCAGTGAGGAGGATCTGGGGAGTCCGTAACCCCTTCCTCGCGATCGGTAGGGGTTCCAGCGTTTAGACCCCCCAGCCATCAGACAATTATCATCTTTGATGTGGATAGGTGATTATTGTCGATTCTGGGACAACCCCTTTAAAGAGGATCTGTCACCAGTTTATTAATTCCCTATCTGCGAACTAATCTAATTTGCACAATGATGCTGATAACTACTATGTGCTTTGTCTTCAAAAAATGTTTATTTCCAAAGTTATGAGCATTTTTCTAAATATGGTAATTTGGCTCTAATAGCCAAATAGGAGGTAACACTTTCTTTTCACTCTGGGCGGTGTAATGTTTTCTGTATGACGCTGTCCAATCAGCATACAGCTTCTCCCCCTCCCCTGCTCAGCAACACAGTCGGATCTTGTAGTATACAGCTTCCATTCCCAAGTGTGTTTTCAACTGTTGATATCTCCGGTTGTGTCGCAGCTAGAACTCCTGGTGTTATATGAAAGATTATAATCTCTTCTTTCATATGCAAATAGAACCGCTGTTCTAGGTGGTCCACAACCTGAGATATGGCTGTTTGAAGTAATCCCCCTTCCTTCCGGCTCAGTCTCTCACAATGTGTGAAGCAGCTTCATGCTGATAGGACAGCGTCAGAGGCTGTGAGGAGGCTCCACCTCAAGAGAATCACTGGTGTTGACAATCACTTGTCTAGTATAGCCTCATTTGCATATTTAGAAAAAAAGCTCATAACTTTTAAATTCTAAATGTTTTGGGACACAATTTTCACTAGTATTATCAGTGTAACAGTGCCTACTAGATTAGCTAGGAGATAGGGGATTACTAAACTAGTGACAGATCCACTTTAAGTTATCACTGATGTATTTTCCAACTGAAGAAGCTTTTTGAATAAGAACAATTTATATAAAAAAAAGTTTATACAGCCATAGGGAGCACTTTTACTTTCTTGTCCATTGGAAAGTAAATAGAATCGGTCCCCCCTACAGTAGCATTCCTGAGATCAGTCCATGGGATCCACATCACAGAATAGCCTATATTAGCAACTATAATTTTTACCCGTATTACATACATTATGTAATGTAGTAAGATAATTACACTAAAGATATCCTTAAAAAAAACAGTTCCGTGGCACAACTTCTAAAGAATGCAAAATGCATACGCACTAAGTTCTTGTTAAAAGAAACCAGTTCAAAAACAAATCAAAGTAATTTGTTCCTATGAAGACAATGGTCTGCCACAAAATGTCATAAATACCACAAGATGACTATTTGTGTGGGCAAAGGATGCATTTTATTTTTGCTGCCTCTATTAATAGTCAATGGAAAAGTAAAAAAGAAAAACGAACAAAAAAAGAATCCATATGTTTGAGATGTGACGTAGAAAGACACACTCTGCTGCATACCTGGTGGGCATACCCGACTGTTAATCTACTACAGGTGCGTTATGGATATGTGGCAGGTCGTGAACAATAATGCACAAATTGACCTGCTTTTACTTTTGCCGTTATTTATCACTTCAATTAAAAAGGGGATCCTTAATCTCTGCCAGAGCCGTGAGACCTCGACTGCGCTATTGATTCCGTCAAAGCAACGGAACCCGTTCACAATGGTGACAAACGGAAACCATTAGCAAAGTTTCCGTCACCATTGAGATCAATGGTGATGCAAACGTAAGCTAAGGTTTCCGTTTGCCTTTCTGTTGAGGGGTTAACCCAACGGAAACCTCAGACGAAACCCCTCAACGGAAGGGCAACGCTGATATGAACAGGCCCTTACTGTTCCCCCCATTAGGTAATGGGTTTATAAACTTAACCTTCTAGTGCACCTTGAAGGACAGTTTCTTCCTCCCCATCCCCAATTTTTGGTTTTCTACTCGCCCTCCCCCATTCTTATTTTTTTTCTTAAATTCTATAAAGTGTATTTCCCCAATGTATTTAAATTTTTTTTAACATCTTCATTGACTTAAGAGGTATAGAGTGCAAATCTAAACAGTCGTACCACTGGTTATCTTTTGTTCTTTTATTACTGTGACTTGCCGATATTCTATTTTTGTTACAATTCTTTTTCTATATGACAAATTATAGGCTTAGTGAGTTTACCTTCTTTCTATGGCACCAGTACCTACCAATAATCCCGACCCTGCCCTCCCGAGTTTTCCTAATTTTCCTCACCACTGCGCCCTCGAATACTCCTGTTATGCAATTTTTGGCATGACATGTAAGCTTGTGTCCTTCTCGATAATGGCTACAGGTTAAAAATTACCCATTGTGGTTCAATAGTTGAATAATCCCATGGGGAGGAATGGGCTTTAGTTTTCCATACCAAGCTAGATTTCAACTAACAATTATGGAACAATAAACTCCTTTCTTATCTATGTTTTTTCTGGCCGAATTTTTTTTTTCTAAAAAACAAAAACGTTATAGTTGTTCTTTTGCATGTTAATCTTAAAAACACAAAGTTAAAAAAAAATAGGCAGAGTTTGGAGGTGAGAAATCAGCACCACTTTTTGCTGTGGTAGAAAAAAATACAGACAAACCGAATCACTCTAAAAATATCTATTTTTGTCGGTATGACATTATGCTATTATTTCTATAAATCTTTGTTATATGGTGCGGTTTCCTTTTGCTCTATAGTTTTCAGAAGTTTATTGTGCTGAATCAGTGACGGTAAAGTCTCAGGGAAATGAAGGAACTGTATGAAAGCAGAGCGATCTATTTACCAGAGATCACACTTACACTTGAGTTTACCCTTCGGAGAGGCACACATTTCCGGCTGAAATCCCTGTGTTGTCTCAGGATTTCCTGTATTCTGCATTTTAGTACCAAACCTTGCAGCTTCCTATGTACAGAATTATTTTGGCAACTGTGTTTATTTTTTCCTCATGTGGATAAATGCCATATACCTTTTAAATGTTTCTAAGAAGCTGGGGGCAAGCTGAAGTATAGCAAAGTCAGCAAAAATAAATACTAAACTGATTATAAAACTGACAGAATTCCAAATCTGACTAGTTTTGCAGGTACATCCCTCAACCTCAAGCACTGCTGCAAAACTAGGCAGGGTAGGGACAAATCACTGCAAATCTGCTACGAATCTGCTGCAAAACCAGCATGAAATAGGGATGAAATTCACTGTAAAAAATCTGCGGACATGCTGCCGATTTTAAAATTTGCACCGCAGTTACATTTTCGTGTGGGAAAATTCCACAGCATCTACATGAGGTTTGTTCAAATCTCATCCCCATGACTGGTACTGGAATCCATTGTGGATTTTCCATGGGCAAATCCGCATTTAAAAACGGCAACATTTCTGCCCCATGTAGACCAATCACAGGCTGCAGCACCCACATGGGACGAAACATCATTGCAGCAGGCTCGGCTGCAGAGAGACCAGCTGGGGGAGAAGGGGCTACTGGAGCACCAAAAGAGGTGAGTATGGTCTTTTGTTTGTTTCTATAGCCCCTCCGCTTTCCACAGTGGTAAATTCGTCTGAAAATCTGAATCGAATTAAACACTAGGTCAGATTGTTGCGGCACATTCTGCAACAAATCGGACTTGTGTGAACTTGCCCTTACTGTTCAGGACTCTAGTAAAGCTCAGCACCATTCAAGTGAATAGAGCTGAGGTGCAATATAAGACATAGCCCATGAATATTGCTGTTTCTGGAAAAGATCATTGATTTTTAATCTCACACAACTCCTTTAAAGGGAACTGTCAGCAATGTTGTGTCCTCAAAACTGCTGACAGCGATATAAACAGGGGAGGAGTGCAGTGTAACCATGCCTATGTTGTCGGTCATGCAAGTTGGATCCAGTGCTGCTATCGCAAGTGCTACTCTCTGCTCTGAGAGACGGCTCTAGTGGTCTGCTGATTGGACGCTAGAGAAGTCACTCAGTGCAGAGGGGCTGGGCAACATTTAGTGCAGAGAGCCCAAATCACTGAACATGAAGGGGCCGCCTCTGTGGCACCCAACATCGCGGTCACATCTAAATAGAGATCTCCTATAATTATGCTGTACGCCCCACCATGTATATAGAGTTATCTGCAGTTTTTAGGACTCAAAACTGCTGACAGGTTCCCTACAAGGGACCCTTTAGTCAGCAAAGACCGCACCAGAGTGCAATTTCTTTTTTCAGTAAACAAAGCTGTTATAACAACTAGGAAGAGTAAGACATTTTAGAACATCCTATCACAGTCTGCTGAAAATATTTGTTTCGTTTGTGTTTTTGCTGAAACACACAGGCGGCAACTGGTAGAGAAACCTCCACCCACCCACCCACCTCCTGCTATGCCACCTGAAAATATCCAGCTGCTTCCCTTTCCTCACATTCATGTTTATTTGCTTAGCAATAAGTGCTCACAACAAATTGGACTACAGGAGATTAGAAAGATGGGTCTTCAGAAGACACTTCCAAAATCATGACCCAAGGACATGTTTCAGAGCAATAGCTTTATCCGACTTGCATGCTCTTTGCTGTGGATGATTGTCTACAGGCGTACGATGGATGATGCCTGGATCATATCTGAACAGACATGACTGACACGGAAAGCAAAAAGGTTTACAACGTAGATTTGAGCACTAAAAAAAAAAAATATAGATTGGTAATTTCTAGAGGTAAAAAATGAAGACCTATATTCAAAGCAGTGGAATTGTTCCTAGGGAATTTTACAGTTTCACTTTACTAACAGAGATATTTATTACGTAGATTGAAATTCAATAGGAAAATTTTATAAATAAGTTTTTCTAAACTCCCCCATCCGTCTGAAGGTGCGTGTCCAGGGGCATAACTAGAAAGTGCTGGGCCCCATACTAAATTTTTTAAAGGGGTTACCCCCCTCCCTGCAGCCTCCACTCACGCCTAGAGCTGACACCTCTCTCTGCAGTGTATAAAACATGAAACAGACAAAATGTTGAATGGTTCCCCACCGCAACCAATCAGATGACTACTTTTACTTTCTAACCTGCTTTAGAAAAATGAAAACTGTGTTCTGATTAGCTGGTATAAGAAACAGCTTTACCATTGGCTTTGGGTTACAGGTTTTTATTTAATCTATGGCAGGTTTACTTGTCTAATGCTCCATATTAACTTTGCTTATGGAATAAACCACTTGCCTTACCATATATTTAGATGTAGAGGTCATGTCGCGTCCCAGCAAAATGCCGCAGTTTTATAATGATTTGTCAAAAAACGCAACGTTTTGCCGCGATTTTGCAGTATTTGTGCCAATAAACCGCGACATGACCTCTGCATCTGAATATACCTGATGGAGCATGGAACATAGAGAATCTTAAAGGTCTCACCTTTCTTGGGGGAAGAGGCCAGCATATTCCTCCAGTTCGGGGCATACTCTTCATTAAAGTCGTACTGGAGCTGGGGCGCCTGGATGACTGTGCTGCACAGTGTAACTATGAAGCCCACAGGCACCTGTAGATTCAGGAAGGGAGGCTTGGTCCACAAGAGCTGTCACACATCCCCCAAAAAAACCGCAACGACCATCCATGCTTTAAGAGCCCCTGAACAGGGGCAGAGTATAGAGGTAGCGGGGCGGGGAGTGGGGGGGGGGGGGGGGTTGGCTTATGGACACTGCTGGGAGCAACAGCTGGTCTGCCATCTTTGTGCTCCTATAAAGCCCTGAGGCCCTTTGTGCTCCTATTAAGCCCAGTAAAAAACACAATTCCAGGATATTGCGCAAGCGATCCAAGTGTCCATAATCCAACGATCGCTCGTTCAAGTCCCCTAGGGGAACTAATAACAAACCAGTTAAATAATAATTGGTATCGCTGCATCTGCAAAAGTCTGAACTATTTCGGTATAATATTATTTAATTTGCATGGTAAACGCCATGAAAAGTTATGGCTCTTGGAATGTGGGGAGAAAAAAATAAATCGAAATGAAAAAATGAAATAGGCCTGTGGTTAAAATTTCCTAAAAACAAGGCAGTTAGTAAACAAGTAATATACACTATTTAATAAGAAGACAATACATTATCAGCTAAGATTGCTTTGTTTCAATTATGATTTGAATTAACTTTTTGGAAAAAAGTAATAATATTTTCATAACACAAATTCAAGTACAGTAGTCATGGATTGGTATAATAAAATACTTACATCACTCATTTTATTTGCTTTACTGTCAGTTACATATTTAGAACCCCAGATATAAAATATTACAGTAATAAATAAAGACTGTTCAGTTTATGAGTTCTACACAAGCAGTACAAATGCTGACTGTTTCCCTTTACATGGTGCTAGGTTCCCCGGATTCTGTAAACAATTTCACTACCATTCAGACGTTTGAAAATTCTGTGTAACCTTCAAGCCACAAAACTCCCCATTGATGGACCTGCCCATTCATCACCATGTATAACCTTCTCCTCTGACAAGTAAACATTGCTTTCACACTCTAATGGTTAACACTTAGCTTTGATAAAGCCCTTCCAGGCAAACTTCTCATAGATCTGGCGGCTGATAGTTTAGGTGGGTGAATTGGTTGGTTAAGCAAAGTGAAGTTAACAGGCAGCTCATTGTGTCTACGCCATGCGTTAGTCAATCATAAACTTTTCAGAGACAATGTGGTGGAATTTTTACAGACTACAGAAATGAATTTACAACGGATACTGTGCATTTGAGAAATCCACAGCAAGCAATCCAGGTGGGGTATCATGCAACTACTTGTATAGTAATGTATGATCATTTGTATGATGAGCTTGTCACGTTCATAAAACATGTTTATAAAAATTAGTGAACTTTTAAAATTTTGTCGTGCGCCTTGTTCTCAATTTTTGCCACAATATACTGTGCACTAGAATTCTAGCACATTTTTCCCACTAATTTCTACTCTATACTAGTTAAACTACAAGTTTGGAATTTTAATCCATTGAGTAATTTTTGAATTTTGCCGGGTTCGGCTGATGATCTAATGTGTATGAGGGCCACTGACTGTCATTGACGGTTGATGTCGGGGGAAGGCAGGATCCTTCGGAGACCCGCACCTATCTCTCAAATTAGTCCCCCGACTCGTTGTGCCTGGTGAGGTGGCCGCTGGGCGCCGCATCCATGCAGGCAATCAGTGCAAAGTCAGACTGTATCACGGAAACAGCCGAGCTCACTGAGCTACGCTGTTTCCGTAACTCCCATAGAAGTGGATATGCCATTATTGTCTGTCATGAGGCAACACCTTTAAAGGGGTTATCCCATAAATCATTTTCATACCAAAAGTCCTGAAATTCTGTCAAAAGCTAATTTAAAGCAGTTTACAGTATTTCTAGCATAAGAAAATACCTATTTTTATCATTTTTTGCTTCCATGTGTCCCACTTGGTGCTGCTGCTAATCTGTGCTGCTGGGGCAGGAGCTCTGAGCAGAATCAATCTCCTGCCCTTGTTGGCAACTGACAATATAGTTACTTCTTACTTGCCCTGCAGAATGAGTCTTCTCAGCTATACTAAATGTCATATCTCTTTACTGAATCATTTTTTAAAAGCAATGTCAAACATTGTTCATTTTCATGATCTTTACAATGAATATGATATTTAATGGGGAGGGGGGGGCAATCCCTTTTAGTGATACTGAACAGTGATTAGCTGGCATTACGGCAGGCATGATCCAATCATGTTTTATCCCGTACATTCTTAGAATCGGAGACATTTGAAAGGTTAATTTAAATCCTGTATTAATATTACAAATGTATGTAATGCAAGACAATGTGTTATCCTACAGTGTAATTTATATTTCAATGAAATGTGATGTTCTCTCAATGTTCAGCACAGGATGATGGTCATAAAACCAGTCCTGTGATGCTGAAGATATATTTGGCGTTTCTATTTAAAGATATAAAGGGTCAACATGTAAAACTGTGCACTTCATTTGCAATGGAAAAATATCTAAATCCAGCTGGGAAAGTATAGTAAAATCCACCTTTTCTAAAAGACATGCCCTGCCGCGTCCTTGTGTTGGTGACAATGTCACAGTGAACTCTAGGGATGGGATTTAAATAATTTCCATGGATGAATATTAACTCTATTCAGACAATGGAGCCACAGTATGCAGTAAGCAATATACTGAGGAATTACATGCGTTGTATTAAGTCTGGATATTGCAGGATTTCTTAAGTAAAGTTGTTCGACAAGTTTTGATGCCTCCTTTTGATCCCCGGGAATTGCAGGACCCTATTTAGGCTAAGTTTACACCTCAAACATGTTTGTGTCGTACTGTCTGTGTATACAGTAGACTGGAAAAATCTCCCGATGAATATGCAAAAGTATGCCAAAAGGGTGTCCTCTGCATACATTTGGCTAGGATACGATGGAATCCCACAGTCCCAGCTATATTGAAAAGCACTCTTGCAGCTATACATAGGCATACAGTTGGATACGTCTGTCTATATGTTCAGGGTACCATATATTCTAAAATGTGGTGTGAAATTAGCCTCACCTAAATAACTAATAAACAATACTAAACATCTACAAGAAAAAAACGCATGCGCCAAGGCTGTGATATGACGGTGTGCCAAGCATAAAGTCATATCCTTAAAGAGGCTCTGTCACCAGATTATAAATGCTCTATCTCCTACATAATCTGATTGGCGCTGTAATGTAGATAACAGCAGTGGTTTTTATTTTGAAAAACGATCATTTTTGAGCAAGTTATGAGCTAGTTTAGATTTATGCTAATGAGTTTCACAATGGACAACTGGGCGTGTTTTTACTTTTTACCAACTGGGTGTTGTACAGAGGAGTGTATGAGGCTGACCAATCAGTGACCAATCAGTGTCCTGCACTTCTCATTGTTCCAGCCCAGCATGATCCACAGCACAGTGTGATTGTGCAGTGAAAGACGTAAACACGCCCAGTTGCTAAAAACACAATACACGCCCAGTTGGAAATAAGAGAAAACACGCCCAGTTGTCCATTAGAAAGGCTCATTTGCATAAATATAAAATTGCTCATAACTTGGCCAAAAATGATCGTTTTTCAAAAAAAACAAAAAAAACGTTACTGTTATCTACATTGCAGCGCCGATCACATGCAATAGGAGATAGGGGTTTGATAATCTGGTGACAGAGCCTCTTTAAGTGAATAAAACAGCATGCCCATTATAACGGGGACTAAATGTAACTTCTTTGGGAAACCTAACATATTAGTAAAAGCGTGATGCCAAGCACTTAAGGGTTTTTCAAAACAGCAAAATATTGTGTAATCGTTTAGGAAAGAAAGGGTAGAAGTTCTGGAAAGACACAGTTGATGTCACATAAAGCGTTGTGTCGAGTCTGTGTCTTTATTTTATAAGTAGTTTTATAAATGGGCAATTGGCTCCTATCTGCAGTCAGATCCTTTGTCTGGCAGCCTCGGCTACTGCACCTTTGGCCCATACTCTGGTGTGACTCACTCCAGTAAATGATGCCCGGAATGCATGTTGTCTATTGCGTAATTTCTGTCTCACTTCAACCTGTCATCCTTAAGAACCACAGGTGCTATATCTATACGTGACAGCTAGAATACCCACGCTCAACTCAAAGTAACCAAAACAATATCTTTATTTCGCTGCATTGAGACGACTTCTGGATTTAAAGAATCCTTTTTTACCCAAAAGATAAATTACAAACATGAATAAGTATTGCTTGGGAATGTATTACTTTGACAGGGCAGTGATGCCAGCCGCCTGAAATAGAGCATACACATTGGCAGGCAGAGTAACGAAGAAGGGAAACTCTTAAAAAGTCTATTTACGCACACTGTCACCTTTCAGAATACAGTATGCCACTGATAGATGTTCCCGACGTCTGAATGCGTGAGTAGACGTTACCTGCTTGATAGTGTACCACCTGTAATTACAGTAAGTCTATAAACATTCATAAACTTTTCCCTGCCCTTTACCCTATATACTTTTTGTGTAAATGGCAGCCAATGGATGACGTACTGTATGCCACTGTATCGCATACAGTAGCATAGATTGGGGCTTTAAATGTGCATATACTGGCAGATTTCCCCATCGTATGCGCCAAATGTAAATCCCGAACACTGTGTGAACATAGCCTGACCCACATATTTAGCTACCGGCATGAATTTATAATCACAATGGTAACTAATTCCTAGGATTTGTTGAGCTCTGCCCTATCCCTCTGCAACACCCCAGCTTCTCCTTATGTCCGGCACCTGTCATCCTAGCTTAAGCAGAGACCAGGAGCCATCTTGCCCTTTCCTCTTATATATTATGGGCAGTTATCTGCCGCCGTGTTCTTACTAAAGCTGCACTTTGAGTTTGTCCTTCTGTACTACAAATTTTTACCACAATAAAAATCAGCCTCATCTCCTTTCTTGTAGGGCTAGGGTTTGACATATATCTAACTGCTATTGTGATTTTCTATTGCCTGACCTTGAATAGTCTGATGTGACATTGCTCGGTCATTACCTTTTTAAGACAAATCAAAACATTTGTAAAACATTTTTTTAAAGGTACAAATCATGGTATTTTTGTGATTGAGAAGTAGATGCATTTCACCCATGATGGAATATGTCAGTGCATTCATCATGATTGTTTTTAATGACTTTGTCTATTACAATGTAATCAGATTTAACACCCATACTATGTCACTGTCACAAGACCATGCAGCCAACGAGATCACTGCCTGATGACAGACTGAACGCAGGACGTAGAATCACATAAATACTGTTAAATCACATAGATCTTTTTGCAATTCATCTACAATACAATAAATGTGACTTGATACATAAAAAACAACATAGTAAAACAATAACAGCAACAAACAACTTATGGTCACTTTGAATGGACCATATTGACAGGAGTACAAGCAATGAATGCAATGAATATCAGGCATCATCTGACACCCTGCAATCAGCTGCAAGCAGCCATGTAGAATGTAAGAGGTTGTTAAACCAGACAATTCCTGTAAAGGATCTGCCAGGCACAGCTTCGGGGTTAACGTCCATAGGTAATCAGTCTGCACCTGCTTCTATGTCTGTGAGACTGACTCCATCTTCCACCACTCAGGATGGCAGGCTTAGGAGTGGGAGAACCTATCACAGCCTGGCCAGACGGAGCTAGCTCCCACCCACTGTCTATTTATACCTGCCTTTCCTGTTCCTCCTTGCTTGTGATTTCTTCTCGTTTGGTTTCCTGGCCCTGCTGCAGCTTCTTGTACTATTGTCCTTGCTTCATATTGACCCCGGCTTGCTGACTACTCTCCTGCTCTGCGTTTGGTACCTCGTACACTCCTGGTTTGACTCGGCTTGTTCACTACTCTCCTGCTCTGCGTTTGGCACCTCGTACTCTCCTGGTTTGACTCGGCTTGTTCACTTCTCTTGTTGCTCACGGTGTTGCCGTGGGCAACTTCCCCTTTCTCCCCCTAGCTCTGTGTACCCTTGTCTGTTGTGCACTTATTGAGCGTAGGGACCGTCGCCCAGTTGTATCCCGTCGCCTAGGGCGGGTCGTTGCAAGTAGGCAGGGACTGAGTGGCGGGTAGATTAGGGCTCACTTGTCTGTCTCCCCAGCCCCGTCATTACAATTCCTTTAAATATTAATATATCATAAGTGAAAAAGCACCAATATAAATCAAAAGGTATAATTCGAGTCCTAAAGACACAAGTTAGTGATTACAATGTAATCTGTTAAAATATAATACAAAACAATACATTACAATATCATACCATTGACACAGTTAGAAAAGAATTGTTAAAGGAACGATAAGGTAATTTTTTTTTTATCTTGGCCCCTGTTTGAAAAGTACATCAGATAGAAAGGTTACAGGTTGTCAAACTATCTTCTCCGGGCCGCCGTTATGTCACGTGACATGCACACGGTGGCTGTCCGAAAGCGTTTGCTGTGTGGACCTAATGACACATTCACTATGCATTCCTATGAGACTCACATTGAGCATCTCATAGGAAAGCATAGTAAAAGTGACTTCCGGTCCACACAACAGACGCTGTCGGATTTGGACATTCACAGTGTGGTCTAAAGACATATTAGTGGCCCGGAGAAGATATGTTGGCAATAAAGCGCACGGTAAGACGAGTACCTGCCCTACCTTTTACCAGATGTACTTTGCAAACGGGGGTCAAGATTAGAAAATTTCACAGGGTTCTGCTTTAAGAATTGGGAAAATTAAGTTAGAGATAAATTGCTGAAAATACAAGTACAAAGCGAGACTTAGACTACATTCAGATGAGCGTGTCCGATTTGCGCGCATAAGAAACGCAGCGTTTTTACTACATTTCTTGTCAGTGTGCGTTGCATATTGGCAAAAGTGTGCTTTGCATGTAGCATGCGTTTTTTAAGTCCCTGCAAGCATTTCATGTTTTTATTTTATTTATTTCTTTGCTGTTCAATGTATTTGATAAGTGAAACACGAACAGCACACGGATGTTGTCCGTGTGCTGTCCGTGGTTTTCACGCACCCTTAGGCTTCAATGGGCGGCTATGTGCGTGAAAACGTACCAATATAGGACATGCAGTGAGTTTCACGTAATGTACACACGCTGCATGAAAAACAACGTATGTGTGAATGGCCCCATTGTATTACATGGGTCCGTGTGCTGTGAGTGATTTAGACGCACAGCACACGGGCGAGGAACATGCTCGTCTGAATGAGCGCTTAATGCATTATGTAAAATAATAGTATCTACAACACTGGGCTTGGCATCTCCATTGTGAAAAGTATTAAACACCATTGTCGAATAACATGCGCTCTAGCTGACAACAGTGACGGATCACCAAGTGACATTGCTAATGATTTAACAAATAGACAGTGAAACGAAACAAGAACATGTTATTGTACCATTTGTGAATGATATATCTATTAAGTTAATGACAGCCATTAGACCGGAGGTCACCAACCTGATATACAGCTACCCTAATAGCGGCAAAAAGATCTAAGCCTAGCTCGTGATTTGCGCATGCCAGTTGTTTTTGCTCAGGGGTGGTAATACTCAGGGGCTTTTTACACCAACCTAAAAACACTGAGATTCTGCTGTGCACCAGCTCTACTCTCCCAGCAGTGGGGAGATGATATACCGGTCACATGTATTTTTTTTTTCTTCGATTTTAACTGTTTTTAGATGTTTTTTTCCCTTTTGAGTATTGCTGTGCTCATTATTTGTACTTTTTCATGTATATTGTAATAAAGTAATTTCAATTGTTTTGGGTGTGCGACTCTAATAGCATTTCCTCTTCTTTTTGTGTACATGCAGAAAGATGTCACATAAGCCTTGTAACCGCACCTTTTATACTGGCCAAAATATCTGAAGACAAGTGTGAAAAGCGCTACTATAGAGATCAATTTTTTAATGACATTTCAGATGAACTCAACCACAAAACAGACACAGCACAAAATCTACATTTAGTAATGCTTCAGAGCCACAGAATCAGAAATGATCAAGAGCCATTGATGAGCTGAAGAAAACCCCAAACTGTAGGGCAAAAAAGGGTCTAGATACCCCATATTGCAATAATATTATAATAATAAAAGGCAGATGGAATAAATTAGGGTCTCATGTTTATCCCTCATAATCCAAAGTTTTGCAGGTGCTTAAACCATAGCAGGTTCACAGTTTTTATACCATATAATTAAAGGGGTATTCTTAGAATCAACATTTATCATCTATCCACATGATTGGTGCTGAGCCGCACCGCTGGACAACCATCATTCACAGGGATCCTGGGCCTGTGCATGGGTGATAAATGTCAATTCTGGGAATACACCGTTTAAAGAGCAACTTTCAGCAAACTTGATATGTCAGAGGCATATCATAAGTTTGGATTCAGCTGTGATTGGTGCTCCACATTAGGCTAAAGACGGCTCACATAGAACATCTGTGTGAGCCATCTTCATCCTGACAGGCAGCACCGAGCACAGCCGAATATGAAGGCGCTCAGAGAAGCGCCCCTACACTTTTGTTTCCTCAATAAGGGGGTCTCAGCACCCGGACACCACCAATCCAAACCTCGGATAAGCCTCTATGACGTATCAAAAGTTTGCTGAAAGTGCAGATACTCTTTATTATTATTATTATTAATAATAATAATAATAGTAGTAGTAGTAATAATAATATTAATAATAATAATAATAATAATAATAATAATAAATAGAAGCTTACATTTATGCAAGTGTTATCAATCCTGTTTTAATTATTGTCAAAATATTTATATTAAAATAAACTAATGACATCTCTAAAATATAAATTTTATATCTTTTTTTTGTCATTGCTTCAAGTTGGTGAAGTATTGAAGGACCACATGCAGCCCACCAATTGTATCAATGCTCAAGATACCACAAGTAAGCTAACAACAATTTATAGATGAGCGTTCAGAACATCTCTTGGGGTCTTATAACAAGAAGGAAAGCCATGCATTGTATTCAGTGAGATCTGGGCAGGAGATGGTGCTATTAAGAACAGCTGTGGCACACGGCAGAGAATGAGCGAGATGGTGCGAGTCGGCTGTGGCACTGAGCAGGACACACACGTTTTATATGAAACAGGTGAAATATGCACTCAACACAAGGAGGATTTATCCAATTGGAATGTTAGAACCGCAAAGTCAAAGCATTTATAGATTCATATCCAATCTCTCTATTACTTTATTGGGATAAAGCGGCCGCCTCACATAGACCAACTATTAGCCTGCGGGGCAATATTACACACACAAGTATTCCCATCAGGATGTTATTGTCCAGTTTATGTGTATTGCAGTAAGTGACATAAACTACGCAGCCTGCATTACATCGCCTCATTTGGACATTTTAACCACTCATATGCCACTCAATGTGCAAATCAAGTATAACACCTTCTAACATCAACATGCTAACCTGAACTCTTCTTACATCAGCACTGACAAACTGTGTGGAACCACTAGTTCCAGCATGCCCTGACAGAGGAGCACTGAAGACGCTAGTCTATTATGTAGCACAAGAGCAGTGGATAAATGTGGTGATACCAGAGGTGGTCAATCTGTGCCGAACCAGTCGAGCACAGTTTGGTGGGGTATCAGTTGCGTAGCACTACGGGTTGCAATTCCCTGCAACAAGAGATAACAGTGCTATCATCACCATAGACAGGAAGAAACGTAGCATTTTGCTGTGATTTTGTGGAAAAAAATGCTGCATTAAACCTCACTTTGACTGCACCGTGTGAATATACCCTGAGGGGTTCTAAGCTTTCATAAATATGGCTCATAACAATGCACTAAATGATATATATGATTAAAAAAAACACATCCCCACGCCTGAATCTCAGGATTGGCAGATGCAAGAGAGGGCTGCGTTTACAATATATATATATATATATATATATATATATATATATATATATATATATATATAATATATTTAGATGTAATAAATACATCGTTTTATGTATACATCATTTCCATATAGGAAGTGTATTTGTAAACAATTACTCCTGCAGCTATGATTACCAAGATCCACATGGGGGGCAAGTATCAACATACTAGTTATAAAGTTTTGCTATATTAGCCATGGTTTAAAAACAAACAAAACAGAATCTATTTAATTTGTAGAGTGTATATACTGATGTAGCAGAGCCGTGTTTGTCATTTGACAAAATTTATTGGGATATTACACTGGATTATGTAAAAACTTCTATAGAACTGCTGGATCTTAGTGCAGTGAGTTGTTACGGTGCACAAAAAACGCAGTTACATATGTAGATTGGATAAAATGTTATGTCATCATACAAGATCAAAGACGGTGAACCACAGCCTAAGATCTACATCTCTGCAGGGAATGCAGGCACTTGTAGTCCGTCAGATTCTAAAAGCCAAGATTATATGGGGTTTACATTACAAAAATGAGTAAGTCACGCTTTAATCACTTGCACAAGTTAATAATTGACTTTACCTGCAGATGATGAGCGCCAGAAGAGGAGAAGACAGGCACTTAGGAACGCCAGAGTCCTCATGTTGTCCCGGTAGGATTTTCTTAACAATCCACTGCAGTCCTCTGATAAGTTCCCCCAGTTTGTTATCTTCTTTTTATGCGCCAGACCCTTCTGTAGCCTGGGAAGGAAAGAGAAGAAAACTTGAATCTGTAGTTGATGAAAACATCCTGCTGACATCTCCCACCCCCAGATCCTAGCAGGACAGAGCGGAATAGGAGCGAGCGCTGACAGGACACCAATGACAGTCACTTTGGATCAAACAAAACTTTGCAGATTGTAAACTGTATAGAGAACGCAATAGATTGTAATGCACAAAACACCAGAAGACAAAACAAATCCACAGCAGCATATACAGTGTGAGCTGCAGCAGTCAGATGATGGGACCAGCCCTTACAGGCAGGCATCACTGTTATTACAATAGTGGCATTTCTTGCCAGTGGCACACTCACCCACAGATCTCAGGCACAGGCTGCCCAGCTATTGCTGCCCGTTGTCAGTTCCCAATGGGCTGAAGTTTCATGCATCTCCGGCTCTGGGACACTCCAAGTAGCGGAGAGGAAAAGAAGGGGGCGGAGTTCTAGTTCTCCCCGGGGCGTGGTCTGGCAGAAGCCAGCACAGTCCTGTAGAGCTGATGTTTGTGTGGATTCTGTCATTCTGTCATAAGTATGGCTGGAGGGCTAGTATCGCCATCTAGTGGACATATTTACTATCGCAGTATATTTATACCCAATAACTTGTTGGGTTTATGGACAATTATAATGGTTGGTAATTATTATAATGTATTTAATAAGCTGCAGTTACACAAGCTAATTACATAATTTTAAAAAAAAAGACTATGTGGCATATATTATAAAATTTGACCATAATTAATTAGGCTCAGTTCATATTCATTTTGATGCCGTTTTTGTTGTTTTTTTTGTTTGTTTTTTAAAGCTACAATTGGAAATGGATCAAGAAAAATAGGAACCTGATATAGCTTTAAATTATACTTACTCATTTATTTAGGGCATCACTCTTGGTTTTACCTTAGAAAAAATATTTTAAAAAAATCATCAAAATGAAACGTGAAATGTGCCTAATTATGGTAAATCTCCCAAAATATCCTAAATAGTTTTAGTAAAATTAGTCTATTATATTTTAATATGTAATTAAAGAGGCTCTGTCACCAGATTTTGCAACCCCTATCTGCTATTGCAGCAGATCGGCGCTGCAATGTAGATTACAGTAACGTTTTTATTTTTAAAAAACGAGCATTTTTCGCCAAGTTATGGCCATTTTTGTATTTATGCAAATGAGGCTTGCAAAAGTACAACTGGGCGTGTTGAAAAGTAAAAGTACAACTGGGCGTGTATTATGTGCGTACATCGGGGCGTGTTTAATACTTTTACTAGCTGGGCGCTCTGACGAGAAGTAACATCCTCTTCTCTTCAGAACGCCCAGCTTCTGGCAGTGCAGACACAGCGTGTTCTCGAGAGATCACGCTGTGACGTCACTTCCCCAGGTCCTGCATCGTGTCAGACGAGCCGGCACCAGAGGCTACAGATGATTCTGCAGCAGCATCGGCGTTTGCAGGTAAATCGATGTAGCTACTTACCTGCAAACGCTGATGCTGCTGCAGAATCAACTGGTGCCGATGTGGCCGACACGATGCAGGACCTGTGAGTGACGTCACAGATCTGCACTGCCAGAAGCTGGGCGTTCTGAAGAGAAGTGGATGATACTTCTCATCAGAACGCCCAGCTAGTAAAAGTAGTAAACACGCCCCGATGTACGCACATAATACACGCCCAGTTGTACTTTTACTTTTCAACACGCCCAGTTGTACTTTTGCAAGCCTCATTTGCATAAATACAAAAATGGCCATAACTTGGCCAAAAATGCTCGTTTTTTTAAAATAAAAACGTTACTGTAATCTACATTGCAGCGCCTATCTGCTGCAATAGCAGATAGGGGTTGCACAATCTGGTGACAGAGCCTCTTTAAGGGGTTGTCCGGGCACAAGGCAGTTTTTCATACAGATGACCTATCCACAGGAAAATGTGTAAAAGCAAGAGATTATTTCTAGGGACGTACAGGCGTTTTTGCTCCTGTGTCCCATCTCAGCTGTTCTTCTCTTCCATCATGTCCTTAGGTATGTGTTACCTTTGTTAGCATTAGGCTATCATCAGATGTTGCCGTTACTGCCATCACTATGCCTGGTTATCTCTATAGGCTTTCTTACATATCTTTAGATTATCGTTCTATACACACTATGCAGTTTCTGTAGCGTTTTTTGGTATATTTACTTGTGCAACACATATCCAATTATCTCTCTATTTTTTGGTGTTATCTGATATTGGACGTTAGACTCTGAGTTGGGTCAGGTCTGCTAACCCTTTGGTATACTTATCGGTTTACCTTGCTGCTGCTCTCCATGTGTTTGTTTGTATGTTCATTATATTTCATGTGATACCATGTATTGTTATTTATTAATAAAGATATATATATTCTTTTACAATACGTGGCTGCTATATGTTTAATACCATTTATTGGGGTGTTTTGTCCCCTGTGCTTCAGTGTTTCTAGGTTGTCTCTATAGTCGTTGGGGACCCCCTGCTTTTCCCCCTTTTTAGAGGTCTTTTGTAGGTTTACTAAGGTAAGGGTCCAGGGTCTAGTATTGGCTGTATTACAACGGTTACTCCGCTTTTAGCCACTATCAGGGACAGAACCGCTTTATAGTTTAAAGACTTCCAGTCCACACAGCAGATGCTGTAGGAATCGGCCGGTCACATGACATAATTGCGGCCGGGATATTTCGACAACAAAGCGCCCGGTAAGAGGAAGACCTGCTTACCTTTTACCGCTTGTGCTTTACAAAGGGGGCCACCATAACAATAAAAAAAAATGACTAGAGTGTCTCTTTACACCAGATTAGGATTGGAGGAGCTCAGACTAGAGCCAGATTTACCGCTCCCCCATGTTGCTTGGCTGACAGAAGTGTCCCATCCAAGTGGTACCTTGCTTGGCGTTGATCAATGTCATTATACTTCTTGGATTAGTAGCAGTGTATAGGTGCATTTATTTAATTGGAAATATAAATAAAAGCTACGTTTTAACTTATTCAGCCTTATCTAGTACTTACAGATTGTTTGAATTGTTTAGGTTTAAAGGTAGTGGCACATAAATCTATAACATAAGAATATTTTTTTTCATGTTTACAAAGACCGTCATGGGACCACAGCAGTATCGGTGCTTGAACGGTGGGGGATTTAACAAGTGAGTAATGTGTTGTTTTTTTGTTATTTTATTACATATTCTGTATCCAGAATTTTTTTAAATGTTTTTTTTTGTGACAACCCCTCTAAAATATATCTTAAACTATGGTAAAACTTGGATACCAAAAAGGTTAAAAGCTAAATATAAAAACTAACAACCACAAAAAATATTTCTAATTACAATAAAAATGTTCAATTCAACTCTTGCTTTAGAGTTGTACAGCAGTGGCAGTCACCATGACATCACAAGGCACATGACATCATAGACATCACAGTTGGTGCATTGTATACTAAGTTCTAAATCTAAGCCGTTTATGTCATTTGCATGTAACAGCTTGAAGAGGACTAGTCCGGCCGGGTAAGTAACCCTTCACTCGATGCTATCAGGCCCCATTCACCCATAGCGGAGCTTGGGGGGGGGGGAGTGGTGAAGTTCAGAACTGTACCATTAACCCCCCAAATTGTCTAACATTTATAGGAAATGTTAATTAACCTGAACAATGGTGGACTAGTCCGAATGACCTCAGCAAATTCTGTGGTCTCCATCAAGGCTGATCTGAGAGTCACTTGGATCTTTGTTTAATTTATAAAAGGGCCAGTAATATTTTAGATGTAATGTTGCTTATTGCTACTCCAATAAAAAATAATTAAAAAACAAGTTTATTTTGGGGTTTGTTTTTTGTCTGCATTTCTCCCTACTCATTGACTATGATACGTGAGACCGCTGCCACTGAATATTCCAGAAATAGACTGCTGTTCTATCATATAATAAAGTGTATCAGCCCCTAAACACATGGCGGAAGATGCTGCAGGACCAGGAACTATAATGGACTCCATATACACAGAGCAAATCACATGTAACTGCACACATCGTGATGTCAACATGTCAACTCCTGCCCCAAATTACAAATTAGTACAACATACTACCTGAAAGAAGACTGAAGACTGGGTCAACACAAGCACCAGAGTACAGTAGGCACAGGGGGCGGGGGGTCTTATATAAAAATAGGGCGGAGAATAAAGGGGTGTCACTCAGAGGGGTGCAATAAGTAACCATGGGGCCCACTAAAAAAAACTTGGAAGGGGCCACATGCAGCAATGAGAAGACATGTATTTTTCCTCCCTAAGGCCAGTTTCACACTTGTGTTAGGCTATGTTCAGATTGTGATTTAGGCCAAGGTGATGTAAGGCCAATATGCAGGGAAGTCACCGAAAGATAAAACAGAGGGCAGGAATTAATGGCAAAAACAAAGTTACTTTGCCAGTGTTAGGCTATGTTCACACCAGCATTGTGCTGTTCTGTTGTTCTGCTCCTTCAGAGGAGCAGAATAAAGGAATAACAGAACCAACTGTATAGTTGCGCAATGGACACCGGCGGTTGCCGACGGAATCCATTGACTTTAATAGGTTCCAACGGCTTTCTGTTGGGGTGTCTGTGATTTTACCGGACACCATAGCGCAGCATGCTGCGCTATTGTCTACGGTGAAACCCTGCCGGATCTGCAATGGAGGCCCCTAACGGAGCCTCCGACGCAGATGTGAACAGAGCCTAACTCCCTCACATGGCCACATCCAGACAGAAACACAACACTTCTCAGGATACACTCTTAAAATAAGGTGCAACATTGGTAGACATTGGTACAGATTCGATTCAGCTTGGTTCAGGTAATAATGGCTGGCTCACCATTCTAGATTCATGACAGAATCTCGGCACTCCTCCTTGATATAGGGATATGTCCCCTTCAATCACAGGCCCTCACTTGACCTTTGGTTCAGGATATCCAAAATACGCTTGCGAAGAGGTTCCTCTGCCCGTCCACCCACCAATCACACTTTTTCCAGCCCATTACCCGCCAACCATAGCGACACACATAGAGAGGCTCCTGCCAGTCACCCACTCTCACTCCCACTGACTGAGCCCTGCTGGTGGGAGCGCCACCCCTGCGTGAGGATGCAGAATAGCCACGCTTTGTCTCATCCACAATGCTGTCATGGCAAGCCAATGCAACCTTACTAACATGGCGTCTGGACTATTTCTCCCAGCGCCGAATACTTTAAAGTTACCACAGCCACCATTGCATTATACAGTCTCCAGTACAATACAAACAAATTACACAATGCAATACAGCAAAGTAATAACATGCATATGGGCCATCGCAACATGTCTTCCTTCCCACCTCCAGTTCCTGGGGAGAAAAGCAAGTTATCGTCAAGACAGTGCACAACATAAATACACCATATTCGGGCACCATATATAAAATGAAAACAAAATTATTTTAGAGACCCTTTGGGGGATGGTGATAACTACATTAAAATAAATGCATCTATTCAATGCTACTTAGAAAGGAATTATAATGACAGTAATCAGGGCCAGGCAGGGTACCACTTGAATGGGACACCTCCGTCAGTCAACATAGGGGAGAGAGAAATCTGTCTCTAGTCTTTGAGCCATTCCTATAACACACACAATAAATTTGTACTAGATCTATTCGAGTTCAACTTAACCTAGAATTTTTTTATATTTAATGGCCGCTGTTACCACCAACTCAGGGGCACTGCTATGTGAAGTACACGTGAACCTTCTTATGCTAATATGCTCCTTGGCTAATGGGAAGCCAATGTTGTGTATTAATGTCTCTTTGGCATGAATCCATCTGCTTCTGGCTAAGATACATAGACGACATCCTTATACTGTGGTCGAGAACACAAAAAAATGTCTTGCCGTTCATCTCGGAGATTAACCATAATGAGGTTTACCTCTGATTCAGACGGGAACACACTGGCATTTCATGACATACTCAAATTAAAAGTGTCCAAAGGGGCTACACTGCCACTCAGGTTTTTTGTTTTTTTTTAAAAGCAATGGTAATAGTCTCCTGAGGATAGTCTCTTTTGGTGTCTTTAATAAAGCTCATTAGCAGGTCATGTGTTTGAGAAATATTAGGGAATTCTTATGGAAGATCACAATTTCAGGAAGGTATTATTGAAAAGACCACGGATCACATTCAGGAGAGGGAGGAGCTTAAGAGACCGTCTAGTGAACAGCAATTTCTTACCACCACCCCAACAGGGGAATTAGTTGTCACGACAACCACGCGATATGTTCTCTTACGGTATCTTCCTTGCCTGTGATCAAGTAGGAGTAGCACGGATATTTTCAAGATCCTTCAAATTAAATCAAAGTTTCAAAAGCACAGACTTCATTAATTGCTGGTCAAGGAACAGTGTCAGACTGGGGTACCTAGAATTGACTCTATAGGCCCATCCTAAAACTATATGCAAATATTACCTGTTCATATTTAGGTCTTATGCGCATGCCCACTATGCCAAACAGAACTGGAACGAGGAAGCGTGACGTCAAGTGAAACGACCGTAGGTCTATGAATCAATGTCCTCCTGTGCACTCGCTGGCATGAATTGAATAAAGACATTTTAAAAGGATTGGTAGAGAGAGACATATATGGAATGTCCTATGGAATGCACCAAAAAATGTTTTTAGATGGAATACCCCTTTAAAGTTTGCACTAGATTATTTTAACATATTTATACAAAAATAAAATAAAAAATTCAGCAAGGGCTAGAAATCTCAAAAAATAAAATATCAGGGAGCAAAAGAAAGCAGTGTTCAAGGCAAAGATTCAGGACGGATACTAAAATAAATCCTTTTCTGCACCCACCGATAGCTATTTCTGCCTAAATAGCACTGCTCCTCTACAAATGGGGGTGCAATAGGGGTAAATATGTACGTCTGATTTTCACAACACATGGGTGTTCAATGGTGTATCTACAATTGGCATGCATAGCTCAACCTAAATGCAGTGTCCTCTACACTTAGATAATGTTGGTATCGCAAACACCCAGTCTGCAGTTTGTGGCTGCTGATATAAAATACTTGTGTTTCCATATAAAACTAGAATGTAAATGGCTACTTTGGGTGGATGCTGACCAGCTTGAATAGTATTTCTTCAAAACTGGACAACCCTAAGCAGATCAGCAAGATCAAAATGTCCTATAGTTTGACGTGCATCTGCAAATTCCTAATTTTAATCCAATACAAGCAGTATATTTACTTATTTTAATAAGAACCACTTAATAGATTTAACTAGAAAGTTATGTCTTCTTTCAACCTGGTCTTCATTTTATCTGTGACATTGCAGCATAAATTCTTATTCATCCTATGTGGTAATTTTTCGGAGGAGATTAGCTCATTAAACGAGGACCGGTTACACTTTCTTCTAACAAGTCAGGGAGAGGTGTATTATGACAAGCTATATTTATAATGGCAAAGCACCAAGGGGGGATTATTTCCGAAGTTCAACCACATAACATCTGGTGATAATGTATGAAAAAGGTGGGTGAGTGCTTCTCTCATCACAGTGCAATATCTAAGTGAAGGAGAGGAGTTTATTTAATAAAATAGTAGGTGTTTAATAGATCATTTGATTATATGGAACTGATATAGCGTGCAAGTGTTACTAAGATTACTAAACATGGTGAAGAAATTGCCCAGAAGTAACTTTCAAATGAGGAAGGGAGAAAACATCATTATTCGACCCAAATTTATGCATTTTAAGCATACAAATTTTCCAGTTTTTAATCAAAATTATTTAGTAATTCTATTTCTCAATGTAAAATAAAACCTGCCAGTCCTCACCTCATTGCCAGCTCCCACACTACTCAGACATTAAGATAAAAGACGATTGAAAATACTTAACTCCTAAGAATATGCATCACTTGAAGTTACTGGAATACCCCTATAATACCTTTTTGATTGTCCATTATATAGCTTTTCATAAGTTCATTTGCTGGTACTGTTTGTTCAACACTTATGTACCTTGATTGTGTTGCACTCTGGATATACTTCTGCTTTGATATTATTTTTGTCTTTACTTTAGTTCTTGCTGATGTTAGATTCATTACATACATTATATACAACAACCAAATAGTGTGTAGTTGGTATAGCTGCTGCCGTTGTCCGTTCGGTTCACTGCATGGGGTTTGGTAGATTTTAACCCCTTAGTGACCAGCCCATTTTAGACCCTAATGACCAAGCTATTTTATTCGTTTTTCTATAGTCGCATTCAAAGAGCTATAACTTTTTTATTTTTTCGTCTACATAGCTGTATGAGGACTTGTTTTTTGCGTGATTAGTTGTACTTTTTAATAGCACCATTTTTGGGTACATATAATTTTTTTATTAACTTTTATTAACTTTTTTTGGGGGGATTATAAAAAAAACCTGAAATTCCACCATTGTTCTATGCGTTTTTAAATTGACGCCGTTCACTGTGCGGCGTAAATAACAGTTACCTTTATTCTATGGGTCGGTACGATTACGGCGATACCACATATGTAGAGTTTTTTTATGTTTTACGACTTTTGCACAATAAAAACACTTTTGAACTAAAATTATTTGTTTTTGCATCGTTGCTTTCCAAGATCCGTAATTTTTTTATTTTTCCATCAATGTAGTGATTTTTTTGACTTGTTTTTTGTGGGACGAGACGTAGTTTTGATTGGTACTGTTTTGGGGTGCATGGGACTTATTGATTCATTTTTATTATGACTTTTTTGGGGGGCAATGGAAAAAAAATTGCAATTTCGCCATTGTTTTTTGCGTTTTTTTTTTACGGTGTTCACCTTGCGGTTTAAATTACATATTAACTTTATTAATGGAGTCATTACGGTCGCGGCGATACCATATATGTGTACTTTTATTTATTTTTTACACTTTTATTAAATAAAACCACTTTTTATGGAAAAACCACTTTTTTTACTGTACTTTTTATTAATAATCTTTATTTCACTTTGATGACTTATTTCATTAGTCCCACTAGAGGACTTTACTGTGCGATCTTCAGATCGCTGCTATAATGCTCTGGTATACTTCGTATACCAGAGCATTATTGCCTGTCAGTGTAAATCTGACAGGCAATCTGTTAGGACGTGCCTCTGGCGCGTCCTAACAGGCATATGTCCAGGGCAGACCTGGGGGCTTTTATCAAGCCCCCGACTGCCATGACACCCCATCGGAGACCCGCGATTGCATTCACGGGCCGCCGATGGGTGACAGAGGGAGCTCACTCCCTCTGTAAACAAAGTTAAATGCCGCGGTCGCTATTGACGGCGGCATTTAACGGGTTAAACGGCCGCGATCGAAGTAAACTTCGATCGCGGGCGTTGGAGCAGGAGCCCAGCTGTCATCAGAAAGCTGAGCCCCGGCTCCAGCCTGCACGGGAGACCCGTGCATGACTTAGGCTAGGCGAACGTGAAAAAGCGTCAGCCTAGCCTAAGGCCCCTTAGTGACCGACGTGAAAAGGCGTATTGGTGGTCACTAAGGAGTTAAGGAGTATCGAATTCAATGTTGATGTCCTGGAACAAAAGAGTGCTACAGTGATGCTGTTTTCCAAGAAGAGAAGGTGAACAAATTATACTCTATTGATAGAAGAGTGCAGGTTTACAACTTATTTCGGAACCGTACTAGGTCCTTCATCGGGTATAGCACATCAAACATGTGTAGGAGTTAAAGTGCTGGTCATTCTTGTGCTATCAGTACTTCTGCAGAATAGAATTTGACTATGATGACCTGCACAAGACAAAGCATTAGGATTTAGCCTGATCACCAAGGGTGTAACAAGTATCCATGGGACCCTTATAGCAAAGCTCGTTCAGAGGGCCCCATTCCACCATAACCACCCTCAGCAGCAAGTAAGTTCAGGAAATGGACAGTTTGTGGTTATTATTGTTTTTACTCTATCCCTTCAGTTCTTGTCTATCTTCACTGACCTCATTGCACCCTACGTTTTATCAAACACTGTCTCTCCCCTCCTGCACACTGATAGTTTCTCTTCGGCTCAATAATCAACAGTGAAGAGTAAAGTGGCTCCCCTCAGTCGGTGGGCCCCATAGCAGCTACTATGCCTGCTCCCCTAGTTTTTACGGCCCTGCTGGTCAGCTCTGTCTGATGTAGAGTTTGTATTGGCTGTGCTACTGCTTGTACATAGAGTACAGCAGAGCCGGTCACATGACGAAGAGTCGCAGCGCCGGCCTTAGGTTGGATGGTGCCCTGTGTGCGGCACTCTCTATTGCCGCCCCCTACGCAAACCAAAAATTAACCACATATATAGACACGCACATACTGGAACATATAGACTGTACATACATAAAGACAGATATTTAGACATACAGATAAATACACATACACACATCTGGAATATATACATACAGGTAAATATATAGACGTACAAACACATATACACACACACACACACACACACACACACACACACACACCGGCAGATAACTACACAGACAGGAACATATACAAATACATAAAAGGCACATATATACAAGCACAAAGACACATTCACAAACAGACCCATATATACCCAGTACAGATAATGCAGCAGCGTATACAGGGGCAGCAGGGTATATAGGAGGCAGCAGGTTATATAAGGGGCAGCAGGATATATAGGGGGCAGCAGGGTATATAGGAGGCAGCACAGATATCTTCGTTTTATCTGTTCTACTTTAATATTGAACACACACTTTTACAAAGAGACATAAACACATGCAGAGACACACACACACTGTAACATATACACATACAAACACAAAGACACATACTGTATACACACAGACACACATAGATACTCACATCTTTCCTTGCTGATAGGATCACATCCTTCGTGCAGGATGGGCTGTGGGCGGAGCTTCCTCCTCTTCTCTTACTCCGTGTGTGCAACTAAGAGAAGAGCAAAAAGTAGAGGCAGAGCCCAGTGGCGCCCCTACATGCTTGCACACCCCTGAGGCCGGCCCTGAAGAGTCATATCGTCATCAAAGAAGGCTGTGGAACTAGACTTCCAGTCCGCCGGCAGCGCTATAAAAATCTATGCAAATCTCAGAATCAGCACGACGGGGGACTGGAATGCATATTAGCGGGTGTACTCACATACTGCAGTAAGTACACTGCTAATAATTTTTGATCCCCACATAAGCCCTTAAATTTTCTAGAATCTAGAAATATGACAGACTTGAAGAAGCATGCAAACAGACTGGCAGATGTTTCAATAATAATTTAAAAAAAACTGATGGATTTTCCATTGCATGTCTGGTACTGTAGTTTGCATCTTTTTTACATTCCTACGTATGATAAATATTTCCTGTGATTCAAATTTTGAATTTCATTGTCAGTAAATTGTTTTTACTGCTGTTATTGGTAACATCTAAACACTTACTCTCATTTCTTTGTGTCTCATTGATTTCTTCTTTTCTCTTAATTTCTTCAATAGAGCACCCCAATTTTATTTTCATTCATTATAGAGTACCCTCTCATATATATAAATGCTGGTTCTACCGACCGACAGACAGTCCTTTTTCAGTCACCATATTCATTCCGCGCGAGACACAAATTCTTGCAAACCAAAAAGTACAACTGTAGTTTACAATGAGCCCTCTAATCCACCAGCAAAGAATTAATGAAGATGCTTAGAAACCATTCATACTGAAAACCTATAGTTGTATATTTAAGCAAGAAATAATAAAGACTATTCTCTTCATGCTGTGCACATGCTGACAACTTTCCACCCTGTGAACAACTAGGACTTTTTATAGGCCCTGTATAATCTGTAGCCACAATAAAGTATTTTACGGTAAATTCCTGATACTGGTAATCCTTTGACAATCTGACCTGTTTTCTAATTGGTTTTCTGCTTGAACTCCACGACTTGTGTACCAGTGCGAATGAACACTGCCAGCCTTGACATCAACCTACTTTTATGAACCCCTGCCTCAACTACTGCTATAACCAACTTTGCCTTACAATTTGGTACCTTGTTGTGGACTTCCTTGGCCTTTGTTGCCAGTTAGCCGTCATAAATAGTGGACTACATCAACTGTTGCGACCTGTGTGAAGGTTGAAGAAAGGGAGGTAATCTTAATCCACATTCAGGTGTTACGTATTCATTACGGATATTAGGTGTGCCGAAAATCAGCAATAAAGTACAGTACAATATATGGTTTTCAAAACCCCATCACATAAAGCAATTTTCGAATGAAGATTTTAGGACATACTTTAGGTTCTCAAAGCCACAGCATGCCTATTATGTTTCAGAACTGTGGATATTCGTTGTTTGCAATGCAAAGGGAAATATCAGTGGCAAAATTGCCGCAAAATCAGCCACAAAATCTGAATGTTACTGAATTTTATTTTTAGGTTGTGCCTAGTTTGGCCAGGGCAAACGCTTATGGATTACAAATGGTTCAGATTCAGGTACGTGACATGATTAAAGATACTCGTTGCATGATTGCTTTTTGCTTAAAAGGGTTGTCCAGTACCTAAAAATTTATGGTCTATCCTCAGGATAGGCCATCAATAGCTGATGGGTCAGTCAGGTCCGACTCCCGGTAGCCCTGCCGATCAGCTGTTTCGAAGGGGGTGCAGCGCTCGTACGAGCGCTACTTCCCCTTCTTTTTTACTTGCTCACTGTGAAACTTGCACAGTTTTTGAGATGCAGCTGCTTTGGATCCTGTATACAGAGCAGCTGTATCTTGCAGTGAGACTTGAATCCGTCAGATCAGCGGCACTGACGGGTTCAGTGTCATCGGGTCCTGCATGTCTCTGGCATAACTGACTAACAACAGGCTGACAACAGATAGCAATAGCGGACTGGAATCAGATGCACGCAGGCAGCTTTGCAGGATACAAACTAGGTTGTTCCATTGTTGCTCAGACACCAGGTGGATAGTGTAGGTGAATTAAATAGTCCTGGGAGCAACAGGGATTGATGGAGTGACTTTTGAATTTTGCACCGTAGAGTTTGCCGGAGCTAGGGACAGTGCCGACACGAGTGGAGGACAAAAGTAGATACTGCCTGCCTGGGAGAGAGACAGGCCGCAGGAGGAGGAGGTACGAGATCCGGCGGCGGGGACTGCCAACAGGAGCGGAATATTAAGAAAAGCGGGATTGGTGAAAGCTTACTGGCTAAAGTGGATTTTGCGTATAAGGCCATGATATGACCAGGTTAGAAAAAAAAAACGCATAATAATGCCTGTGTTGTTACCTTGAACTTTGGCTGATATACAATGTACTGGCTTGCTGAAGAATTACAAAATCTATTGGCAATCATTGTAGAGTATATGATTAAGGCTCTGCTGAAATCAAAAAAAATGTGTATTTTAAAATGAAATATGTTGAAAAACATGAGTTTTAAAAGGGTCAATAGAACACAGTTTAGTTTTCAGAAATGAGGTAAGAAGCAAATAAATGATCTCCATACCCTGACATTATGTAAAATTACTGCTGTGTCTCATGAACCACGCTAGGGATCATATTAAAAAAATACGACACATTCTTAGTAATAAACAATGTTAGGCGACAAAAATCTTGAAAAATACTGTATTTATGTCTCAGCTTTCACATAAATAAGTAAGAATAATGCATAATGTTATCTGCCCGGAATGATAATGGGTATAGGGGTGTACTTAGAAATCAAATGGCCCCATAGCATAGCTCAGAAGAGGCTCCACTTCCCACTAAGAGCTCCATTAAATATTCAAAGCCTTTATGACTATTTAAGTCCACTATTCCGTTTTTAGTGTCCAATTACTCTTTCCTGCCCATGCCACGTAGATTAAAAGCAATGCCATTGGCAAATTTGGGCTAACACCCTGACAGCCCGATCATTTACATTGACAGGGAAATAAAATAATCTGTTCCCTGTCACCCCTAAACATAGCACTCATATTGAGCGCCATGTCCTCAAATGCAGAAGCAGCGTGTACATGCATAGAAGACGTGATTGGCATTTTCTCTACACAGATTAATGGTAACAGTGATCTCATGGTTATTACCCTTAGATCAAAGTTATCAGTGATCTGTATATAGGGACAGCACAGATGATGTGTTCCCTGTTACCCTGTGCCACCAAAGTATAAAAAAATAAATAAATAATAATAATTTATTAATAAAAAAATAAATACACTAAATCGTACAAAAAAATTAAAATGTAAAAAATAGTGTTTTTCCTGCTCTAACAATTGTTTCCTAAATAAGACTTACAAAATAAAAAAAGATTGTATGCAAATGGTTTAACTGCAGTAAGATTAGTCACTGATTGATGTACTGTTGCTGAAAGGTCTCTGTAAGGGCCGACATGATAGAAATTGGGACGAGCGATCATAGTAATGAGCACTCATCTCTACTGTTCTCTTCTTTCCCCCCTCCCTGTCTCTGTAGGGATTGTGTTTCACATGCTGGGCAGCAGAGCTGTCTCTTAGAAGCAAACAGTGAGTAATTGCAGCACTACCTTACACCTTGTAAAAGAGGGGCATGCAGGCAGCTGTAAATATAGGCAATGTTTGTGACAGGAGAGAGAAATCATGGGAACTATATTCCTCTACATGGTAATCCCTCCCATATTAAACAATCAAAATGAAAACAGAGCTGCACAGAGCTCAGTAACATAATAAAAATGAAAAAATAACTACTTCTGAAATATGATGGCATGATATGGTGACTATTCAGACACATACAGATACTTTTAATTTTTTTTCATAAACTCTCAAAACCCCTTTAAATAAGCGCTGTGTGCATCCAAAAAAAAATAGTAACAAAAAATATTAGTGGGTAGAAAAAGAAATAAAAAAAGAAAAGGATTAATCTTTAGGGCTTAGTGAAAAGAACGTGTGGAAAATCGGACGTGATAAACAGCCATTTTTCCTGGCCTCGTTGCCCTCGTGCGGGTCCCATTTTTAAGGATCCCCATGGACTTGAGTCTATGGTGGGGTCCGTGAAAACAGAAGAAAATAGGACAAGTTCTAAATTTTCAACAGACCCTTCACACGGTCTGTTGAAACAACGGCCGTGTGAACGGCCCCATTGAAATACATGCGTTAATGTAGGTAAGCTACTGATGATGACAATGATGATGATGATGATGTGTGTGCTATGATCACACGCTTCAGGTAGAAATATTGCTTCTGAGAGTGTGACAGAAAACGGAAGTATTTGTTGAAGAAAACGCTAAAAGTTAGATATGGGAGCTGTTGACACGGAAAGTCCTAACAGTTGGATAGTCATAATGTGTTCCATTATTGGTAAAGATAGGCTACGCTTTTCAATATAGCATATATTAACCAAGAAAGGAACACATTAAGACTATCCAGATGTTTGGACTTTCCGTCCCAGTAGTGCCCATATCTGAATTTTCTTCAACAAAATAATGCCCGCGGTGGCGCCAGTACCACCATCCGCCCAAGGAGAGGAGCTGCAGCTGACAGGATGACATGTCTACGTTTTTATTAGTTCCTGCTGTTCCTCTGCTTATACACCTGTTTTATTAAATGTCTAAGGATCGCTACACTATGAGGCCCCGCGTATGATTTTCTTTTTCCTAGTACTATAGGAAACTGAAGTAAACACTTACACTAAACTTGAGTACACAGTGTTCGATCAGAGCGCTGTGTTCTTTTTAATGTCTAGCGTTCATCTTCTGACAAGAAGTTCTTCTTTGTTATATCAACTTCTATCTGACGTCTCAACTCCACTCCTCTGAATCCCGTATTAACCCTTTGTCATTGTCCATATCTTTCCTTTCCATGTCTGCATTGTGAGGTTATGGAAAGCAAAACTCTTTAGATATACTTTAGTATATAATGCATTTTGCTTATAAAATACATATACACATGTCCCTTTACTATTGTGAATTGGTGTAACACATCGACCAACTTGTTTTTTTCCAAATATATCTATTCTTCCTGTGTCAAGCATGTCTAAAACCAAATTAGGGAATAATTCTGGGGTGCCATTGTATGCCTTTGTAAAAGCCTGCTGAAACACACCAGGTGAATGGGGCTGAGCTGCAATAGTAGACAAAGTCCATGGAAAAGAGTGGCGCTGTTTCTAGGGGAAAAAAAAAAGTAGCCTTTTAATTGTAATCTCAAACAACGTTTTCAAGCTAAGTTCACATTACAAGTTAATGGTAATGGTTATTTTTCATTATATAATTGCAAAGTTAAAATCCCATGTTTCAGTTTATTCCTCTTTAAGATTGTAATCTCTTACTGAATGATCAACAAATACTCTTACCTGCCCGGCAGACAACAGCTAATCACGCATGACAGTGAAGGACAAGGCTTGTTCCTGGAAACCAAAGTTCTGAGTGAATTGCCGGATAACCTTGCCCATAGATATCCTAACAAAACATATGCAACTCAACACCAAAACCGGGGAACTCTGAGCTAGAGACAGGAGATAATGACTCGCCCCGACAAAAATATCCAGGTGTATTATATTCTCAAGGAAACATTTTCTATATTCACATTATAAGCTCAATAGAAAGCAAAGTGTGATAAATAGGTGACGATGTATTGCTTTATGACATTTCAATGGATGAAAAAGCATCTTGGGTCACAGTATCTTTACTTCCATGTCAGGTAAATCTCCTAATGACCACATAACCAGGGTGCTATAAAGCCAATGATGAATTTCAAAGAAATTAAATGAAAAATTGTTATTTTCTCATAAGTTTGACAGCTTTACATTTGGATACTGTTGACTCAATAGGTTGCTTTCCGTTTCTATATATTGCTGAGTTAAATCACAATAAATTTACAGGCCAGATCTTTGTTTTGCTGTTAATACTATCTGTTCATAGACATTAAAGGCAATGTACACCCATAAAAACGTCTTCTTTTTTTAAATTAAAAATGTATATCAGTGAGTTTGGTGCAATGTTCTAATTATTTTAACTTTTTGAGATACAGCTGCTTTGTATCCTGTATACAGAGCAGCTGTAAAATGCGCTGAGACCTCAATCCGTCAGGTCAGCGGCACTGACAAGTTTAGTGACAACGGGTCCTGTGTCTCTGACACGCAGGATCAAGTTGTTACCGATCACATCTAAGTTCATAACTTAGATATGATCGATTTCAAGTGGATCCTGCATGTCAGAGACACGCAGGACTCGATGACACTGAACCCGGATTAGAGCTCAGAGCCCCATAGAACTGAATTGTAGTGACGGAAACAGCGTAGCTTGAATGCTATGCTGTTTCTGTAACTGCCATTCACTACTATAGGAGTTACAGAAACAGCGTAGCTCACACAATTTATATGACCTAGTGACAGGCACTCTTTATGCCCTCAAATAAATCTATTTGCTAATCTCTAATGACAATTTAACGAATCAACTGAATCACTATTATAACACAATGTGCACAAATCGTATTACTTTTATCTTTAAAAAAAAGGTCACATTGACTTATCCCCAATTTTTCCATTATGTCTAAATCCATTTGTAGCTTCTTTAATTAAGTAATTTGTGTCTTTCCCGGTACATGATATGATCACTAGCAGCTCGGTACTAAATGTTCCATATCTGAGACAATATGAACAGCTTCAAATGCCTGTCCAGATGACTGGTTAGAACATTATATTAATCACAGTTTCTTCCATACAGATTGGCAACTTCTCCCTTATAAATCAGGTTAAACGACAACTTTCAGAATCTCCTTTGCAGTGTGCCAGAAGAAAGGCTATGGTTGACCCATTTGACTTTATATTTTTATGGCTGCTAACCAACAGCTATATAACACCTCTCTTGGTAAACTTCTCCATTCTTATATAGATGAAAAAAAAATTAAATATCTAAACAGCTGTGATATTGGGTTTTCTGGTGGTGAAGAAGCAGGACATTTGTAATTTGCATTCCTTGCAACGATCTGCCAAATTTCTAATAACATTCAATCTGAACTGCTGAAATATTCTATAGTATTGTATAAACTCCAAAAATTTGATCCCTGGTATTATGGAAACAAGATGCTTGCCCAGCAGAAAATGCTCAGAATTATCTTAGGCCCCATTCACACGACAGGGTCCGAGTGTCGGCCGGGAAAATCAGCCGTTTTTGGCCGATTTTCCCGGCCGGTTTGCATCCGGTTTGCATCCGTTCCGGGCCGTGTTGCCGTTTTTACCGGCCGATTTGCATCCGTTTTTTTCCCTGACCGTTTTTTAATCGGATGAATTTTTTGCACTTTACTTTACTTTTATTTTTTTATTATTATGGTCTGTCCCTCAAAGGTCAAAAAATACCTTTTTGGAACTTTTAATATTTTTTTTCTTTCTTTTACACCATGTTTTTCCACTGTAACTGGGGCTGCACAGCAGCCCCAGTTACAGGGGAAATCAGCCCTCTCATAGTGACGATTGTCACTAATAGGGCTGTGCTGAGTCTAGTTAGACCCAGCAGCAGTCTGTCACTAACTGCACCCGGCGATCATGTGACCAGTCACATGATCACCGGGAGGAATAGAGACAGCGCCGCTGCTGCTGCATCTATTCCTATACACAGCGTTCATTGAGCGCTGTGTACAAGTCATCAGAGAAGACAGAAGCAGCGAAAGCTGCTCCTATCTTCTCCTCAGGGTCCCCGGCAGTCACTGACAGCCGGAGACCCGACATTCAGCTGCCCGATCGCGCGGGCAGCAAGTTAAAACCCGAGCCGTAAAAAGTCTATGGCTCGGGTTTTAAGGACCCTGACCGCTGGCCGTAAATATACAGTCAGCGGTCGGGAACTGTAACAAGCAGGGGAAGGGAGCCAGCGCAGCGCTTCCTTCCACCTGCTGTACACCCCGGCCCTGCCACACAGTATCTCTAGCGTAGCCATTCGTCCGAATGGCATCAACTCCTCCTCCTCACATGCACTCTGCGCTGTGAGGGGGAGGAGAGAGTGCGCGAGCGACGGTAGACCCGGCCATCACTCGGGACACATTCCGGTGATGGCCGTGTATTACCCGGCCCCATAGACTTCTATGGGAGCCGGGCGGCCGGGTACCCGGCCGAAAATAGGGCATGTCCCATTTTTTGATGGCCGATTTTCCCGGCCCGTCAAAAAATCGGTCGTGTGTATAGCCCCATTAGGGGTCTATTATTCCTAATGCAGCCGGGTGCCGGCCGATTTATGAACGGCCGGGAAACCCTGTTGTGTGAATCCCGCCTTAGGGATATCTGCAAAATGAATCATTGGATAAACATAACAAAATAGAGCGAAATTTGCTGTCTAGTGGAAATGGCAAATATTATGAGCACACGCTCAGAAAAATGAGCGTAGATGTAGCCACCTAAGACTTATCAGTTTGTCCTGGTCTAACCAAGATTCAAATATATTTTACATTCACATATTTTTTCCTTATCAGAAAATCTGATGATTAGTAAACACATACAGATGGAACGATTATCCAAGAGATAAAAAATAATCGATAGGATATGCTCACATGTACTGCTTTATTGGTGGTTTGGCTACCACAGTAATTCACTGCAGCAGCAGATATGAAATTGTAGTCAAGGGGATTTTTTTTAAAATTCCATTCGCACAATGCAGCTGATAACCTTGCGATTTTAAGGCATGCCACATTTTATAAGATCAATTATGTTCACAAGACAGATTTTTTCTGTCAGAAAAGTCTGTTGCAGATTTTCCAGAGAATCATCATTCACTGGGGCTAATCCATGTGTGGCTCCCCATTGTGGTTTTTGTGCAGAATACAAGTCTAAACCGCCTCAAGAAGTGACATGTCACTTCCTTTTTTTTCTGTATTGCAGGTTTTTATCCTGGCGACTGAAAATTCCACCCCATATCAAAAGGAGGTGGTTTCCCAGTAAAATCAATGGGATGGTTTTTTGGGAGTTTTTCACGCATATTTTGGTGCTGAATATGTACAGTTTCAACATCAAAATATGCGGGAGAATTTGCTATGTGAACATGGCCTAACCATTGCAGTTGTTTTAAGGTCAATGGGAGTAAAACAGTGGCATTAAAAATCTGCCTGTCTCTTACCGTGGTGTCTGCATGCAATAGCATGACATTGTTTTACATAGAAGCAGTAAGTCCCCATGCACATGGCCTTCTTACAAGTCCATATTGTTTGGCGCACATACTGTAGCTTGCTGTGAATACATAATGTGCTTTTGAATCTTTTTTTGATACAGATTTCATATTCTTTATTAGGCTTCGTTCACATCTGCGCTAGGGCTCCGTTCCGTCTGAGCTTTCCGTCGGAACGGAGCCCTGACAGACACAAACGGAAACCATTGATTTTAATGGTGACGAATCCGGTGCCAATGGTTTCCGTTTGTCTCCGTTGTACAAGGGTTCAGTCATTTTGACGGAATCAATAGCGTAGTCGCAGATGTGAACGAAGCCTTACAAAGGTATATTCTCCGGAAGCATCGTTTCTAGGGGCGAAGATGATGCCTCACAGGTAAAGAGGCATAATATGGTAAAAATTAAAAAAATAGATGGGCGTGGCCATCAATGCATGAGTGAGGAAGCACGTCTCTGAGCTCCTCCGGTATCCAGCACTAAGGCAGGCTTAAAACTTAATTAAACTAATTAACCATGGGACAAACTAAAAAAAGCAAGTCAGGACCCCCGTCGCCTCAACCTGCACCAGGTGACATACAAACGTACTTTCAACGGCAGGGAACATTGGAATCATCAGCCCTATACTCACATCAAGATGGCCGACAGAGTCGAGCACTGACTTGTGGTTCGCACGCGATACAGATGCGAGGTGGAGGAGCTCTGAGTCAGCCGCCATTAAGGGAGTCCCCGGCACCACCTCCTCTGGGACCACGCAGCCAGACATCGGACTGCGACTCTGCTAATATCTTGGGACAAATATGGTCTGCAACATTGCCCACATCACCCCAGGTACAGAGTCCGGTATTGGAAGAATGTCTGATGAGAAGTGCTGAAGCATGTATATGGGACCAAAGCTTATCAGTTGGGGACTCTACTCTTCCAAACCTGGACTCTATTATGGACCCTATGGTCATACCACCGTCTAATCCTATAACTGACGAGGGGATTGCTCCCATGGACCACCTTTCAGGATTCCCGAGACTATTGACCACACAGGTTCCTGTACCTGACCACTCTCTGGAGTCCTTTGGCCCTGTGAATGGTCCTCAACCCATATTGCCTCTTCCAGACAAGAAAATACTAGGCCAGCTACGCTGGTGGATATTCAGTTATTGTTACGTAATACTCTGTCCAGAGCTGATACGGCGGAATATGCCAGAATTATTATTGCTGAATGCAAACAAGAAATCACCAAATTTCAATCGGACCTTTCCGCCTTCTCGTCTCGCGTACACATTGTGGAACAAACAATGAGGGCAACTTCTCAAACTACTACAGCTCTACAGGACACTGTTCAAACCCACGCATTGCATATTGTACTTTACAATCCCAATTTGACAATTTCTAAAACCGCAACAGGCGTAACAATCTTAGCATCAGGGGCCTTCCAGAAACAGTGGCCACTCAAGACCTTGCGCCAACGTTTATTCGCATCTTTAATGGCATTTTAAATTCTCAACCTACCTCTAAAATTGAACTTGATAGGGCTCACATGGCCCTCCGTCTTCGAGAGCCTGACCCCAACAAACCAAGAGATATCATATGTCAAGTGCATTACTACAAGATAAAGAGGAGATTCTCCTAAAAGCCAGAGACCATCCTGCAGCGGTCCATGAGGGTCACTCAATCCAGATTCTTTCGGATCTCTCCAGGTGCACAATAATGATGAGAGCCCCCTCACTACCATGCTCAAGAACCGAAACAGTCCGTTTCGCTGGGGCTTTCCCTTCGCACTTACGGTGCAACATGATGGTCGCTTTTCCACTCTTCGTGCTCCAGGAGACTTACCCTCCTTTTTGGATTGCCAAGGACTTCCTCCTATCCAATTGCCTCACTGGATATCATTCTTCACCTTGGGCAGAGAGCCTGCTCAATTCTACCGAGACCGGCCTCAAATCCCTTCATCCTCCTCTGGTTTACCTCAGTGACAGTCCAGATGACGACGACATTCCCAAGGCTCTCGACCTCCTAGCCCGAGGTCACCGCCTCCGGAGAGCCCAGCGGTGTCTGCTTAATTCTTCAAGGACTGATTTACTCTCCGTAACCTGTTTTGTTTTTCTCCGCTTGAAATAGCTGATTTGAATTATTATCTTGCACTTGCTAATACTTGACTTATTATTCTGTTCAGGTCCTGCCCCACTAGGCTCGTTGGGGGGGGGGGGGTACCTCCCCTGCAGTGACCCTACGATCGTGCTTGACTGGGACTTATATGCGTAATTATTAAGTCCCCCTTACTTAAGTAGACTTTGTTGTTCTTACTCTTACAATGGTTAGTGGTTTAGTCCTGTTTAATGTGCCTATGTGTAGGTAATCACTGTAAATAGGAGCTGAGTAACTCTCCATGTACGTCTGCCATTTCCCTTACGTAGGTAGACAGCTGGCAGTTTGGGAATTCCCCCGACTCGGCTGAATATGTTTTTGTGTACTCAGTACTCGATAGCAGGATTCCTACTGTCTTTTTTTGTTGTTTTTCTTTAATGTTCCTTTGTCGCATTTCCCTCACAGCGTTTCCGAATTACCTATTGTATGGCAGTTGTTGGTTGAACAGACTGGACCTCATGGGGCCTTAATCATATGGCGACACTCAAGTTGGCCTCCTTCAACGTGAAGGGGCTGAATACCCCGGAGAAGGGATCTCACGTACTCTAATTGCTGCACAAACACAAGGTACATATAGCCTGTTTGCAGGAAATACACTTTAGCGACAAACAACTTCCGGCACTTAAAAACAGATACTACACTCATTGGCACCTCAGTAACAACCCTTTTCCAAATACAAGGGCGTGGTCATCATAATATATAAATCCCTCCAACACCAAGTTCTGGAATTCGTGGTGGATCCAGAGGCCAGGTACATTATTCTCGTCCTTAAAATAGAAGATAGGATTTTCACTATTGTCAATGTTTATACTCCTAACCAAGGCCAGGCACAATTTCTTTCAAGCTTAGTTAACCGGGTCGCTCCATAGATTAACGGAACTGTTCTCCTACGTGGAGATTTCAATCTGACCCTGGACCCCACACTAGATAATTCCACAGGGCGTGCCATGCTCTCCTACTCAGACATAAAATCTGTGAGAAGGGCTTTTCAAAAGTTACAGCTGAGTGATTCTTACAGTCGCATCGACTACATCCTAGTACAGCATGAAGCGCTCTCGTGGTCACCTGCAACCGATATTGGTAACATTTTGTCGTTGGACCATCCTCCTATATTCTGCTCCCTAAATATTCCTTCCATGTCCAGGCCAGTGTTGTCATGGAAAATGAACGAATCTCTGTTGCTGGATAGTGTTTATGCAAAGGATGTGCTCGATTCGATTAGACACTTTAATCGGAGATCGTAGTGAAGACTCCACCTTGTGCCCCATCAAGTGGGAAACGTTAAAATGTGTGCTTTGAGGTACCCTTATTAAATACGGTTCTCGCATAAAGCAAGAACGGGTCCATGCACTTTCACAAGTCCTACGTAAAATATAATCTTTAGAATTGGCTCACAAACGTGCACTTTCTCCGTCAACACTACGAGTACTTTTGGTTGCCAGGCAAGATGCTTGACTATTGCTGGAGCAGGCTCATAAACGTCTCTTACAAGTTTGTCACAGTAAATTTTATGAATATGGAAATAAAGGGGATGAATTTTGGCCAATGCCTTTAGAGCCCAGAAATCACAGAACTATATCCCACTTATTAAAACCCGAACTAAATCAGACTTTACATGCAACTCAAGATATTACCAGAGAATTTCATTCTTACTACTCCAGATTATACAATCTGGATAGCGCTCATTCTAAGCCATACAGACGACCTACCACGAATACAATAACTCCCGCACATGCCTCTCCTGCCTCTTCCTCTCAATCCCCAGTATCGGTACCCCATTTGGATGACCCCTTCTTAGAGGAGAAGCTCCAATTGCCGATCCGCTCCCTACCCGGGTGTTAAAGCCCGGGCCCAGACGGCTTCACAGCTAAATTCTACAAAATGTTCTCAACCCAACTCTCCCCTTTACTTCTTCAGGTTTTCAATGTTGTCTCTGACAATTCTCCCTTCCTATCACAAACAATGCTGGCTCATGTCACGGTTCTTCCCAAACCGGGTAAGGATCCTCA
The DNA here is from genome assembly GCF_050947455.1 of Rhinoderma darwinii. NCBI lineage: Eukaryota > Metazoa > Chordata > Amphibia > Anura > Rhinodermatidae > Rhinoderma > Rhinoderma darwinii. The sequence goes on along the minus strand of NC_134693.1, from coordinate 39,838,617 downwards.
TCTATGCCCGAATTACTGACCTATTTCTCTGCTAAACATGAATCTGAATGTCACATTGGGTATGTGGACCCACTGGGCCGTACCGCCTTGACGGTATGGCAGCTGGCCAACAGGACACAGTCTATAGTTCGTATAGTGTACCTGTGGTAGCTCGGATAGTAGTAAGACAGGCTCAGCTGGTACTAGGCAGCAGGCAGGCGCCAGGCATGGTATACAGCACAGCACGACTTCAGCACAACACGGCACTTGACCAGGATAGCACGGGATACATGTTACAGGTAGCAGGAATAGGAAACACTGGGTACTGGGAAACACTAGGAGACCATTTGCTTAGACAAACTTAAGGTAAGACAACAAGGCTCAGGCAGGGCAGGAAGGGGCTGGGCCCCTCTTAAAGTCCAGGGTGCTCATGGGCTAATTATGACTTTAACTCAGGTGCGGGCACGAGCGTGCGCGCACACCCTACGGGACACGGCTGAGGTAAGTGAAAGTGAGCACTGGCGTCTCCTGAGGAGGAGGCTGTGGCCAGCGCTCGCAGATCCATGGCTGCGGCCATCAGGGGGTGAGTGAGCATGACGGGCCATAGGCATGACACTGAAGTTGTATGCAAAAATGTTAGCCAACAGGCTCAAGCCCATAATTTCAGACCACATTCACCATGATCAGGTGGGATTTGTCCCAGGGAGGGAAGCCCGTGACAATACCCTGAAAACTCTGGACATCATTCAGTACGCCAAATCCAAAGGTTTTCCTCTCATGGTTCTCTCTCTTTATGCTGAGAAGGCCTTCTATCGCGTTTCCTGGTCGGCAATATACTATTCCCTAAGAAAGTTAGGGATTGGGGAGTCCTTCATAGCTAAAATCATGGCCTTGTATAGCGCTCCTTCAGCTAAATTGAAAATAAATGGGACTCTTTCTGCTACTTTCTCGATCACCAACGGTACGATACAGGGTTGCCCCCTATCCCCCCTTTTGTACATAATAGTAATGGAACATCTTTTGACTTCTATTCGTAGTAACCCGGATATTAAGGGCATCTCCATTGGGCGTGCCGAATATAAATGTTCAGCGTTTGCAGATGATCTAGTACTCTACATTACACATGGCAGAACTTGACCAGTTTGGTTTGTGGTCAAACTCTAAAGTTAATGCTGCCAAATCAGACGCACTTAATGTCTCGCTTCCCCAAGGAACAACAAACCCTACTCCAGGAAAAAAAATATATATATTTATTGTAGTTGTGTGACTTTCTTTATGCTCCCTTTCCAATAGGTAACCAGTAAGTAACTGAATCTTCATTGATAATTACAAACTTTTTGCAGCATTTGTAGCATTCTTTTGGCTGTGATTTTTTTTAATTTGGCAAAACTGCTGTGATTTTGCCGTGATTACAGAAATTGTGG